>NW_013756601.1:0-2023 GCF_000517525.1 Limulus polyphemus | reverse complement strand
TAGGTTACTAACACCTTCCATCATTCTGTAGTAACTACTTCTATATACTTTATGATGTAGGTTAATCACACCTTCCATCATTCCGGTAGTAACTACTTCCATATACTTTATGATGTAGGTTAATCACACATTCCATCATCCTGTAGTAACTGCTTCTATATACTTTATGATGTAGGTTAATCACACCTTCCATCATTCTGTAGTAACTACTTCTATATACTTTATGATGTAGGTTAATCACACCTTCCATCATCCTGTAGTAACTGCTTCTATATACTTTATGATTAGGTTAATAACACCTTCCACTATCCTGTAGTAACTACTTCCATATACTTTATGATGTAGGTTAACGACAAATTCCACAGTTCTGTAGTAACTTCTATATACTTTATGATGTAGGTTAATAACACCTTCCACCATCCTGTAGTAAATACATCTATATACTTTATGATGTAGGTTAATCACACCTTCCACTATCCTGCAGTAACTATTTCCATATAATTTATGATGTAGGTTACTAACACCTTCCATTTTTCTGTAGTAACTACTTTTATATACTTTATGATGTAGGTTAACCACACATTCCACTCTTCTGTAGTAACTTCCATATACTTTATGATGTAGGTCAATCACACTTTCCATCATTCTGTAGTAGCTACTTCTATATACTTTATGATGTAGGTTAACCACACATTCCACTCTTCTGTAGTAACTACTTCTATATACTTTATGATGTCGGTTAATAGCACCTTCCACCATCCTGTAGTAACTACTTCTATATACTTTATGATGTAGGTTCATCACACCTTACACTATCCTGCAGTAACTATTTACATATATTATGATGTAAGTTACTAACACCTTCAATCATTCTGTAGTAACTACTTCCATATACTTTATGATGTAGGTTAACCACAAATTCCACTGTTCTGTAGTAACTTCTATATACTTTATGATGTAGGTTAATAACACCTTCCACCATCCTGTAGTGAATATTTCTATATACTTTATTATCTAGGTTAATCATACATTCCATCATCCTGTAGTAAATACTTCTATATACTTTATGCTGTAGGTTAATCACACCTTCCATGATTCTGTAGTAACTACTTCTATATACTTTATGATGTAGGTTAACCACACCTTCCACTATCCTGCAGTAACTACTTCCATATACTTTATGATGTAGGCTTCCATATACTTTATGATGTTGCTAACACCTTCCATCATTCTGTAGTAACTACTTCTATATACTTTAGGATGTTTAGGATGTAGGTTAACCACACATTCCACTCTTCTGTAGTAACTTCCATCCTTCCATCATTCTGTAGTAACTACTTCTATATACTTTATGATGTAGGTTAATAACACCATCCTGTAGTAACTACTTCCATATACTTTATGATGTAGATTAATCACACCTTCCATCATTCATATACTTTATGATGTAGGTTAATCACACCTTCCATCATTCTGTTTACTACAGAATGATGGAAGGTGTGGTTAACCTACATCATAAAATATATAGAAGTAGTTACTACAGAATGATGGAAGGTATGATTAACCTACATCATAAAGTATATGGAAGTAGTTACTACAGGATGGTGGAAGGTGTTATTAACCTACATCATAAAGTATATGTAGGTTAACCACACATTCTACTCTTCTGTAGTAACTTCCATATACTTTATAATGTAGGTCAATCACATCTTCCATCATTCTGTAGTAACTACTTCTATATACTTTATGGTGTAGGTTAATCACACCTTCCATCATTCTGTAGTAACTACTTCTATATACTTTAGGATGTAGGTTAACCACACATTCCACTCTTCTGTAGTAACTTCCACATACTTTATGATGTAGGTTAATCATACCTTCCATAATTCTGTAGTAACTACTTCTATATACTTTATTATGAAGGTTAATCACACCTTCCACTATCCTGTAGTAACTACTTCTATATACTTTATGATGTAGGTTAATCATACCTTCCATCATTCTATAGTAACTTCCATATACT
>NW_013756600.1:0-1014 GCF_000517525.1 Limulus polyphemus | reverse complement strand
TTCTATAGAAACACAAAACAAAGTATTTAGAACTAGGTATAGTTAAGGAACTCATCTTTTCCCTTTAAAAGAACTGCATTTCACGCTTTCCTCCACTACTTAAAGCTGGGAAGGTACTATACTCTATCAAGCCGGATAGACAACAGGAGATGTCAAAAACATTTGTTTCTCTTCGCCCCGCACGCGGAATTAGGTTTGGTGATTAGAGGCTAGTGATTTACAAAATATATGTAGTAGAACGTGAATGAAGGTATTTACTATTAGAAAGTTTTTTCCAACATAACCGGAAAAGCTGCGATAGTGGGGACGAGTTTGGAAGGAGAGGAGAAGTAGATATTTTTCATGATTGGTTCGTTGAGTTCGGCAAGAGCACGGTTGTTTTTTGATAAATACGGTGATGACGTAGTATTGTCGATGACAGTGTCCAGGGAGATGCAGAAAGAATACACTGTGAATGTGGCCAAATGAACATTTTGAGTATAATTTGACAGGTTAAATTCTTATCGGAAAATGATTGTTAGTCAGTTAAATCATTATAAATTTGGATTATTTGAATAATATTAACGTAAAACTGATTTGGATTTAGAGTAGAATAGGAATAAGCAAAACTACAAACAGGACACTGTCCTTTTCAGGGCTGGGATCTATAGATCCTATTTAGATGTTGATTTGGATGTGGGGGGGGGGGACCGAAATACCCAGAGAAAACCCATTTTCAGTGGGCAGGCGCCGAATAATCTACCTGCCCAGTGCCAGAGAGGCTGTAAAGGGAAGGCATGTTAGTAAAACATCAATGATAGAAGATATGGTTATTCCTTGTAAATAGATGGTAAATGAAAAGTTTATAGTTTTGTATGTTGGTCTATTTGTTTAATTAAATTAGCGGGAGAAAGATATTTTTGCCATGTGGCTGGGGCAGTGTAGAGATTAGGAGAAATTCTTGGGCTAGAGGATTTCGTTTTTTGCTTTATAATAATATTTTTCGGCTAATTTAATTTATTTTTCTTTGAAGGG
>NW_013756599.1:0-1013 GCF_000517525.1 Limulus polyphemus | reverse complement strand
GTCTGGAACTTCGGTTGCCAGTAGATCTCATAACAGGAAGAAGCTGCCTGAAAATGTGTCAGAGTTCGTGAAAGTGTTATCTGAAAGGATGGATGATACTCACCATCAAGTGCATTCAAACTTGAAAACGTCTGCTGATTCCATGAAGCTATGTTATGATAAGAGATCAACTAAAATCAGCTTTGTACCAGGAGACAAGGTGTGGTTGTATAATCCCAGGAAGACCAAAGGGAAGGCTCCTAAGTTGTATTCTCCATGGGAAGGCCCATATGACATAGTGGATTGTCTCTCAGTCGTGACTTTCCGAATAAAATGTGGTCAGCGAGGTAAGCCAAAGTTGGTGCATGCCAACAGGCTTTGGCGTTATTACGGTCCAGGACATTTCAGTTGGAACGAAGTGAACAATGGAACAAATGATGCTGCTGAAGATGTGTCACCTGAAAAAGCCACTGTCGAAGAAGAAACTCTACCCAGTTTTTGAGAAGGGAAACAGTGAAGCCCTTGATGAAGTTACTGCCACTGATGTGACTGTTACCGATAATAGGACATTTCATGATGGAGCAGATGAACCCCACGTGAAGCAGAAGCCAACGAGACGGAGACCAGTATGGAAGAAGATACGTCCTGTAAAATTAAGAGACTTTGTTGAATTTTAATTTTGTGTTTGTAAATTCTGTACATTTAATCAAGTTATTGTTAATTATCTATTGGTTTAATGTAAGTGGCTATTGTTCGGGACGAACAATATTAAGGAAGGGGCAGTGTTACAACAGCGGAAGTCACGTGACTCTGGAAGTATACGCGCTGGAGTTTCTAGAAGGATCATGACTGTTCCTGGCAACTCTAGTCTTTTCCAGGCGCCCTCTATTTTAGTATATAAGCCCGGCAAATAAAGCAGAGATATAATTGCAGATAGACAGATAATTGAGTCAAGTGAGCGGTAGTGACCAAAAGTAAAATGCGTGAATCGTTGTGAATTATAGCGTGTGTTTAAGTTAAAGTGACTGTGGAAA
>NW_013756598.1:0-1013 GCF_000517525.1 Limulus polyphemus | reverse complement strand
CACATTTCGTAAAATCTTGTGTCTTCTTATTGACAGGACATATTATTGTTAAATCTTGTGTTTTCTTACTGACAGTACACATAATTGTTGAATATTGTGACTTCTTATTGACAGTACACAGTATCGTTGAATATTGTGACTTCTTATTGACAGTACACAGTATCGTTAAATATTGTGTGTTCTTATTGATAGTACACAGTATTTATAAATCTTGTGTCTTCTTATTGACAGAACACAGTATTGTTAAATCATGTGTCTACTTATTGACAGTATACAGTTTTGTTAAATCTTGTGTCTTCTTATTGACAGTACACAGTATCGTTAAATCTTGTGTCTTCTTATTGACAGTGCACAGTATCGTTATATCTTGTGTTTTCTTATTGACAGTACACAGTATCGTTAAATCTTGTGTCTTCTTATTGTCAGTACACATTATTGTTAAATCTTGTGTCTTTTTACTGACAGTACACAGTATCGTTAAATCTTGTGTCTTCTTATTGATAGTACACATTTTTGTTAAATCTTGTGTTTTCTTACTGACAGTACACAGTATTGTTAAATCTTGTGTCTTCTTATTGACAGTACACAGTATATTTAAATCTTGTGTCTTCTTATTGATAGTACACAGTATCGTTAAATCGTGTGTCTTACAATTGAAAGTACACAGTATCGTTAAATCATGTGTCTTCTTATTGACAGTACACAGTATTGTTAAGTCTTGTGTCTTCTTATTGACAGTACACAGTATTGTTAAATCTTGTGTCTTTTTATTAACAGTACATAGTATTGTTAAATATTGTGTCTTCTTATTGAGAGTACACAGTATTGTTAAATCTTGTGTCTTCTTATTGACAGTACACAGTATAGTTAAATCATGTGTCTTCTTATTGACAGGACACATTATTGTTAAATCTTGTGTTTTCTTACTGAAAGTACACATTATCGTTAAATCTTGTCTATTCTTAGTGATAGTACACAGTATTTATAAGTCTTGTGTCTTCTCCTTGACAGTA
>NW_013756597.1:0-1010 GCF_000517525.1 Limulus polyphemus | reverse complement strand
CCTCAATTACACCTTGTTCAAGCATCTCTTTTACACATTCTTTTAATTCAACCCTGTGTTTTTTGGCACTCTATAAGGTCTCTGTGCTATAGGTTTATTACTGTTTAACACAATCTTATGTTTTACTTTATTTGTGCAACCGTTAGGATCGTTTTCTCCTACAAATATATCTCGATATTCTTCTAACAGGTTTATTAAACTTTTTTTATGTTTTCCTTCTATATTTCCTAAGATAGAATCCCAGTCTATCTTACTTTGTTGTGTCTGTTTATTAACATTATTAAAATTATGCTGTCCTACCACAGCTAACTGTTCTCTACTACTAGCCTTACCTACTACTATGTTCTTAGGTAGTATTACTTTTTCTTCATTTATATTTAACACTTTTACTGGTATTGTGTCTATCTTGGACACTTTACTAATACTGGCAACTATATAAACTCCTGTTTCTTCTATTTCTATAGGCTCAACTAGCCCTTCTTCGTTATACTTAAAGTCACTTACTTTAGCTTCAATTATGAATTGACTTTTCGCAGGTACTTCAGTTATTTTAACTAACCTTACAGGAACTCGTTCTTTCAAACACTCATGTTGGGATGCTCTGTTGCTTATGTTAGGCATAAGTGCAGAGTCATCTGAGGGGTTTGAATTATTATTTTCCTGTTTTAAAGGCTTATTCACTAAATTATTCTGCCTTTTTCTATTATCACTCACCTAATCTTTATGACTTCTGCTAGTTTTAGCGTTTTTCTGTGTAGTCCTATTCCTTGGCTTTTTTTGAGAACTTTCTTTAAGACACTTCTTATTCTTACTCCTCCGACTTTGTCGTGTGTCACTACACTTTAGTAAGAAGTCAGTGCTTTTGTTTTCTGACGGTTGATCTTTAGCCTCGCTAGTGCTAGCATTAGGCATCTGACTGTTAGTCAGCAGGAAGGTATCATGTGTCGCAACTGTTGCACATAAGTTTGAAGGTTCAAGTCCTTCAAAACTTAAGACCTCTGTTTCTATGT
>NW_013756596.1:0-1427 GCF_000517525.1 Limulus polyphemus | reverse complement strand
GTTTAAAGAGATATTAATGAAAAAATTCCTAAAATACGTTTTAGACTGTAAATAAGCGCCCTCTAAGAAGAAATGTTTTTTCAAAAAAATTTTTACGATATTTCCTTTCACCTCAGCACTGGTTCTGCCATCTATGATTGGTATCTAAACCTTTTTCTAGTCTGCGTCTGGGCGTGTTAAACCTCAGTTGTAAAACTTTTAGCCAATCCTAGTCGAAAGTGTCAATTTCAGTACCAATTATTCCAATTGCTGTATCTCCCATTTGACAAATCATAGGATGATAAGGAAAGGACGTGATGAAACTTTGTCTCTGGATTTTACAATATGAATGTTCGCTTATAGAAAAGCCCTATTGGCCAGTACTAAATACAACCTCTACATAAAATGGCAGTTACTATAATAAGCACCACCCTTAGAAAAGTTGCTTCTGGAAAAACTGCATGGGATATACATGACTTTTGTTTTTCTTACATAGTAGCTTAAGTCATGCTGCATGGTATATCTGTTTATATTAATCATTATATTGAAAAATTAACTCAAAATAGATATATTGTTTAGGAAAGAAGTTGATCCACGATTGTTAGGGTTAAGAGTTACCGAGTGGCGAATGCAAAGTCTTTACATGAATTAGACTTAGGACTTTTAACTGAAAGAGTTTGTGATTTTTTATATTCTTTTGAATTTAAATTTGTAGTTTTAAGCTCAATAACTTAGCATAATTTTATATTTAGTTCATAATAATAATATGATTCAGTATTTAGAATGAAAAACGTGTGTGATTTGTACGTAATACTATTAGTACCACAAAAGAATTTTATATTTTTCCTTCTTACAATCTTTGCTTTGTAGTAAGACCCACACTTCTGTTGTTATTGCGTTAGAATTAAAACAGTCTAACTGATATATATATATAATTTATTCTGATATTTTGCAAATGGTTCAAACTCAGTAGTGACAACAATAAAACCCATATGTTGGTTGTGAAACAGGCTAAATACATTCATACAGGGAAGCTATGCCATTCCAACATAAATCTTGCCTGTAATGAGAGGAATGTGACCAGGACTAATCTTTTAAGTGCTGTAAAGTAATTTTCTTTGTAATTTATGGTGTCTGTATCGTTTGGTAATCTCTTCTAGCAGGATGTATCAAGTAACAACGGGTCAGGCTCAGGCGGTGTTTATTGAAACCACCTGTACTATAAACTGTTACATACATTTGTTAGTAGTGGCAATTGGTTTTGTCTCTATTTGGAAACAACATACACTGACATATGTTGAAATAAACTTGTTTGAAAGTTCAAAGAAATGATATTCAAGTACCGTAAAGCTTTCTTACTACATTATCTACAGTAACGTTCAAATGAGCACGCGCTTGGGTGAACGAGAGTGACCACCAAAAACGGTGAGATAGTTTACAGACAACGT
>NW_013756595.1:0-1011 GCF_000517525.1 Limulus polyphemus | reverse complement strand
TACAACTACTCAATGAACACTTAGGTGTCACTCTAGTTACCGAATTTGTATACACGATACTCATCTTTAGCGTTATTTGGTACAACAACTTCACGAATACCTAGGTGTAACTCTAGTTACAGACTTTATAACCACCATATTCATCTTTAGCCTTAATTGGTACAACTACTCCATGAACACTTAGGTGTAACTCTAGTTACAGAATTTATAACCACCATATTCATCTTTAGCCTTACTTGGTACAACTACTGCACGAACACCTAGGTGTAACTCTAGTTACTGAATTTATAACCAACATACTCACTTTAGCCTTACTTGGTACAACTACTCCATGAACACCTAGGTGTAACTATAGTTACCAAATTTATAACAACATACTCTTCTTTAGCCTCACTTGATACAACTACTCCATGAACACCTATGTGTAACTCTAGTTAATGAATTTACAGCCAACATACTCGTCTTTAGCCTTACTTGGTACAACAACTCCATGAACACCTAGGTGTAACTATAGTTATCGAATTTAAATCATCATACTCATCTTTAGCCTTACTTGGTACAACTACTCCATGAACACCTAGGTGTAACTCTAGTTTCCGAATTTATATCCACCATTCTCATCTTTAGCCTTACTTGGTACAACTACTCCATGAAACCAAGGTGTAACTCTAGTTACAGAATTTATAACCACCATACATATCTTTAGCCATACTTGGTACAACTACACCATGAACACTCAGGTGTAACTCTAGTTACAGAATTTATAACCACCATACTCATCTTTAGCCTTACTGGGTACAACTACTCCATAAACACCTATGTGTAACTCTAGTTAATGAATTTATAGCCAACATACTCGTCTTTAGCCTTATTTGGTACAACTACTCCATGAACATTTAGGTGTAACTCTAGTTACCGAATTTATAACCACCATACTCCTATTTAGCCTTACTTGTTACAACTACTCCATCAAACCTAGGTGTAACTCTAGTTTCCGAATTTATAACCACC
>NW_013756594.1:0-1013 GCF_000517525.1 Limulus polyphemus | reverse complement strand
CGGGTTTAGCGTCCTAACCACCTGGCCATGCCAACCCTAGAGAGGTTGCAGAACGAGAGTGTTACTGCTAGGTTATTAGTTAATCACTATAAGTTGAGTGAAAGGGTGGTTGGAAAATAAGGCTGTAACTGCTAGGTAGTGTATTAGTTAATCACCGAATGGAACTTGCAAGAAAAAAGAATAAATATTTTTATATGCTCAAAACATGGTCAACCGTTATCAATTTCTTTTTTCTTTTTTAGGTTATGCTGTTCATCACTTACGAAATCGACATCTTACTCAACAATGAGTGGTGCTGTAAGTTTGAACGACTGAATTCTACCATTAGATAATAATACAATTATCAGTGTTGTTCAGTGTCAACAAGTTGGTTTGATTGACTTAGAGCAAAGCCACATTAAGGTATCTGATATTTCCACAGCCGGACTCAAACCCCGGATTTAAGCGTTTTAAACTTACCGCTGTCCCACCGGAGAAGAATGTGACTTGAAATTAGACATATTTCTTCACACACACTATGAATTCAAAAATGTTGCTTCTATTGCTTTTGGAGATCAAAGCTACAGTTAACAATATTTAAAAGAAATGAGACATTTGTTTGTTTGTTTGTAATTAAGCACAAAGCTACACAATGGGCTATCTGTGCTCTGCCCACCACGGGTATCGAAACCCGGATTCTAGCGTTCTAAGTTCGCAGACATACCGCTGTGTCACTGGGGGGCGAAATGAGACATAAATCTCTCTGCATATCCAATCTATCAACAGTTGTTGATTTATCAGTAACACAGATTTCTCCGCACAACCAATCTAACAACAGTTGTTGATTTATCAGTAACACAGATTTCTCTTGGCAACCAATCTATAACCCGTTTTTGGTCCACCAGTGATTAAGATATCTTTGTGTGCCAAATTAGCCACTACCGTTGACTTACCAATGACCGACATTTCTCTTGGCAACCAATCTATCATCCGTTTTTGGTCCACCAGTGATTAAGATATCTTTGTGTGCCAAA
>NW_013756593.1:0-2344 GCF_000517525.1 Limulus polyphemus | reverse complement strand
CTAAGCCCGAATAGCATCACTCGATACTGCCAGAGACCTTGGCCATACTAAATGCTGTCTTGGGTCTATCTGCTTCAGCCATTTTTACTTGATGGAAACCTGACTTTAAGTCCAGAGTGAAAACCACCTAGCTCCTCTTAGAGCATCAAGAGTATCATCAATTCTGAGCAGTGGGTATGAAGTCCACACAGCAACATTGGGTCCCATCCTTCTTCTGTACTAATACAACGGGAGCTGACCAGGGGCTATCTGATTTCTCAACCATCCCTTCCTTAATTAGACCATCTATGACCTTCTCTATCTTTTGTCGCATTGCTGGAGCTATTCTCCTTGGAGGGATCTATTGGACGGTGATTGCCTGTGTTTATTCTGTGCTCTACCAGGTTTGTGCATTGGGCATGAAAAACGGACAGAAAGTATACTTGGCTGACATTGAAGACCAATGCATATTAGGATTGGACTATCTACTGCCGATGAAGTGTGTAGTTAATTTTGATAAAGTGACGATTGGAAACAACAAAGTCCAGACTCCAGTAAGTGTTGCTACATCCGTTGATCTGCATATAACAGCACTTAAATCAACTACAATACCACCTATGTTGGAGAAGATAATTTGGGGAAGGATAAAGGAACATCCCCATAGAAGCCCAATGTTTGTAGAAGCAGTGGAAGACCCATCCAGGCCAGCGGATTTGAAGATTGGAAGGTCACTTGTAGAAGGTCGTCAAGTAGTACCTATAACAGTGGCCAATTTCTCTGAATATGAGCAGACACTTAAGGAAGGGGCATTGTTGGGTGTGTGCCAGGAGGTAGAGCCAGTCAGTGTTAAAGCAAGGAATGCAACTGTGAAGAAAGGACATACACTTCCAGAATATTTGACTGACCTCTATACGAAGAGCATAGTCCATTTGTCATCATCACAGGCTCTTCAGGTAAAAGAACTTTTGGCAAATTATGCTGACGTCTTTTCGAAAGGAGATCATGACCTCGGGAGCATCAAGGTGCTGGATAACAAAGGAGTACCAGAAGCTGTACAGAAGCTCTGTGGTGTGACAGGACATTCTGCAAGGTTGTGGGGACCAGTGTGGGTAACTATCGAGCTGACCACACATAGTATCTACGTGACAGGGAAGCTGGATGGCCAAAGGTGCAACTTAGTCATAGATTCTGCATCTCAGCAGACCCTTGCTTGCCATTTTACACTTAGCTGTTGGGACTTTCACGATGGAGGTTGGTGGGCATCCCTTAGCACCAACCACTACTGGTTTCCCGAAGCTGACTTATTGGTGGTATTTTTCTTACACTGGCTCCTCAGATGTCCTTGCTCCCCACAGTTCTAACAGCCTTTCTGGGTAGCAGCCTTTCCTGCTGTATCATCTCCCCTGTATTGAAGTTTCCAGCATTGAGCTCTCTTGTGCCCAGGTTTGCTACAGTGCCAGCAAAGTCCCTCAAACTTCTCTGAAAGCTGACCTTTTCTCGCCTTGAATCCAGATGACTGTTCCAACCTCGGCACCTCTGTGCTGGACTTAACTTAGGATTAGAATTCGAGAGCTCTGACCATTGCATCCTGCATGGTAGAGGGGTGTGCTTGCTTCACTTGTATCTTAAGTTGTGGACTGTCTAAGGCATTTGCGAACTGATACCTTAGGAACAACTTGAGGAGATCGGGTGGTGCAGTTGGGTAGGCCTTGTGTGCCATGCTTTCCAAGTCCTGTGCCAGCTCTTGCAGGCTCTCCCCTTTAGTACGGACTCTCGTCGTAAACCTAGCCCTGTAGACTTCTGACTGATTTTGGGTTCCGTACCTGAGTTCTAGAGTCGCTACCAGTGTTCTATAGTTGTGTCTGTCGTCTGCTGACAACTGTCCAAGTATTTCCAGTGGTTGTCCCTTCAAGCTCGTAGCCAGATATACTGCTTTCTGCTCCTCTGTCCATCCATTCATCTCTGCCAGTAGCTCAAATTGTGCTCTATATGCTTCCCACGGTGCTTTCCCATCGTATTCCTGTGGCTTCCTTCTTTCTGAATCACTTCTATTACTGACATTCATATCTGGGATGTGACTTCTAAAAGGACTGAATATGTCTGCATTAGGGTTTAGCTGCGGGCTCTGGAAGGAGCTTGCCATTGTCTGGGGCTGATTAAGTCGATGGTCAATGTATCCTCCTTGTGTAAAAGACAATAGATCATCCTTTAATGTATCTAATTCGCTTTTAAATTTACTAATGTTTTCCATTTGTACTTCTTGCCACAGTCGTAGTCTCTCTTCTTGTTTATTTTGTTGTTTGAGCGGCCACTGCTGTTGTCTCTCTTCTTGTTTCTTTTCTTTTTCCTCCAACAACTGCTGTAA
>NW_013756592.1:0-1013 GCF_000517525.1 Limulus polyphemus | reverse complement strand
CATTACGTTTGTGATCTTTCGTATGGTATTCTTTTTGTTTTTTCTAACTTTATTCCTGTCTTTTTTTTTTTCCATGTACTTTTTTTCAGTGATCTAATTAGAATAATCGTAAAATGGATTATTTAAAAATATCGAATCGCATTGCAAAAGTGAAAATTGCTCGGCACTAATTATAACGTCTCTACAGCTGAAAGTTCAATGTCTCCAACGGTATATCGCGGTTCGAACTTTGGACCTTCCGAAAGACAGCTTGTCATTCAAACCAATGAGCTATTCCCAGCTCTCTGCAATAATCTGATACTTTTACTTTTATCGCATATGTTCCTGAGGACCATACGTCTAAGGAACATAGACCACTTCATGTTTTTATAGATCTCGTTCAGATATTTTTTGTTTTAATTTCAATGTTTAACGTTAATTATTTAATTTACCTTAAAAAACGGAAATAATTGATAAATACAGACTTTTTTCATAAAGTTAATACGGGTCCTATTTCCTATATTACTTAATAAAAAGTTAACGTTTTCAGTTTTTTCAATTTTGGAAGAAACATATAAACTTAAAATCTTAATTTAACGCATCATCGTTTGGAATTGGCGACGCTTTACGACGAAAATTAAAAATATGTAACTTTATTAATTTCTGAAAAATTAGATTCATTATGATTTATCAAAAACCCGAATTCTGAAGGACAATTTTACCAATTAAGAGCCCCCCAGTGGCACAGCGGTATGTCTGCGGACTTACAACGCTAGAATCCGGGTTTCGATACCCGTGGTGGGCAGAGCATAGATAGCCCATTGTGTAGCTTTGTGCTTAATTACAAAACAACAACCAATTAGAGGAGGGATAATGTCCCTAGTTTACCTGTCGTAAAATCCTGTATGAAATGTTGAGTAATGCGTGTAGTGTCCCCCCCCCAGTGGCACAGCAGTATGTATGCGGACTTACAACGCTAGAATCCGGGTTTCGATACCCGTGGTGGGCAGAGCACAGATAGCCCATTGTGTAGC
>NW_013756591.1:0-1014 GCF_000517525.1 Limulus polyphemus | reverse complement strand
TAAAACCAATCTGTTAACACAATGTTTCCTGTGGAGTCAACGAGTTAGTTATGTAAAACCAATCTGTTAACACAATGCTTCCTGTGGATTCAACGAGTTAGTTATGTAAAACCAATCTGTTAACACAATGCTTCCTGTGGATTCAACAAGTTAGAGTTGACCCATTTACATCTTGATGTAAAAACAATGGACGTGAATAGTTTATACAAAACCAAGTATCAAACCCTGACACAGACGAGTATTTGAACAAGAAACATGAAGTTCTGAATTATTCTCCCCCCAATCTTTCTTGTCCGTTGTTCTATTCAGATAAAATACAGTACGATGGGTGGAAATCGAGGATGGTCAGAGCTAGAGTTCGTCCCCCACCGGAATTTCACAGATTTCTTTAAAAGACTCATTATCCTGCTGTTCTCCTTTTACAACGCTATTTAATACTCTCCTTTAGTTCCCCCGAAATAAGACACCTCGTCAGTTTCATACAAAGCATTTGTTCAGAAACCACATTCAAATAGACACATTAAATACTAGGAAGTGGATCAAGTTAACATGAAATGTGAATTCCTGTAGCTAATTATAGTTCTCTTCCGAAAATAATAAAGACTTATTAAAAACTACAATACGTTTTATGAAATATACTTCATAATCATTTTTAGCCAGTCGTTCGTTGTTAATGTTCTCTAAACTATAACGATCCCTATCATAGATAAGTATGTGTGGTAAATTTACCATAAAACAATGAGACAAATAATCAGTTACAAATAATGTATTTTAACTGTCACTGTTACAAATACTCTATGTTAACTGTTACTGTTACAAATACTCTATGTTAACTGTTACTGTTACAAATACTCTATGTTAACTGTTACTGTTACAAATACTCTATGTTAACTGTTACTGTTACAAATACTCTATGTTAACTGTTACTGTTACAAATACTCTATGTTAACTGTTACTGTTACAAATACTCTATGTTAACTGTTACTGTTACAAATACTCTATGTTAACTGTTAC
>NW_013756590.1:0-1012 GCF_000517525.1 Limulus polyphemus | reverse complement strand
TGGACATATGGAAGTGGAGCGAACGTGAAAGAGTTTGAAAAGGGCAGATTTTACTTAAATCAAATTGAATTAGGCATTATTACTATAAGCACCTTGAGGAGGTTACTGAGAGAAGAGAGCCTGTGCCAAAGCTGGTGCCATAATCATCAAGTGTTTAATAGTAGTAAAAGTAATAGTATCAAAATCATCTTATTTAAGTTGAGTATCTGGTTTAATATATATATATATATTACGAATACAAAAATGATACATAATAATTGATAGTAATATGGTAAAAAAATGGTCCTGCCACCCAGTTGCCTCCCTGAGGTCAGTTGTCGAGTGTTAGGACGGCGCAACGCTTCCTGGATTTCGCACTGACAAATGAGCTGTTGTGGAACTACACACTTGAAGTGCTAAGCTTCCCCAGCGAGTAAATAAATTAATAGTTATATTATTTATCGTAAAAAAGTTTTATTGAATATAAACACGTGTTTACACAAAGAGAAAATTATTCTTTTCACGAACCTTTTTGAAATTAGACAATAGTGGTGAAAAGAAGTCTGAAAATAAATGTTCATTTTCTGTTGTTAGCAGAGCTTATAAGTAATGCAATTATAGCTCTTTTGTTGGTGTTCTTCTTGAGAGACCTTTTCACTAGTTTTATCCTGTCTTGATTATCATGTCTTCTTTACAGTTCTTCTTTTTATTTGTATTGTAAACACTAAATTTCCAATTCTATTCATTGAATGTAGGGAATAATTTCTACCTTAAGAAAACTGATCTACGTAATGCTATAAAATACAAAAGCAAATGGAACAAAGATAATGCAGTTACATGAGAAGGAACAAAATGTCATATATATATATATACACACAGCGTGGTCACAAGTAAATAGACACCACCTTTTCAAGAAAAAAAAAGAAATTTTTCAGTCATATTCACATGAATTGATATATTTATAATTTAATTAATATCTAGTAGATCTTCCTTTCGCTTCGTGGAGTTCGTTGATCCTTTGGGGCATCATGAG
>NW_013756589.1:0-1012 GCF_000517525.1 Limulus polyphemus | reverse complement strand
CGTTTACTAGATATGTGTTAGTCTTGTATATATAAGAGGTCACAACGTGACGGGGCAACGAGTAATTGAACTGCAGTCAGAGAGTGTGTAATTGAACTGAGTATTGTTGAAGTTGAGCACGTGAGACGTTCGTTAAGAATTATAGCGTTTGTTATAGCGCGACTGTTGAAATTAAGTGTATCGCAAAGTTATATTTAGAAAGAATGAACCAGTTTTATTTAAGAAAGGACTTGTGTCGCTAAAGTTTCGTCGGAACGAAGTTACGAAAATTAACTAACGAACAGAGGCGTAACAAATTGGTGTCACAGAGTGGGACAAAAAAAAATGGAAACGAGAAGCGGCAAATCAAACTACAGTAGTTGCAAAAAACTTGCAACAGTGACAGCTCGAACAGCAAAATAAACAAGAAGAGAGATTACAACAGCTATTGGAGGAGAAAGAAAATAAACAAGAAGAGAGATTACAACAGCTATTGGAGGAGAAAGAAAATAAACAAGAAGAGAGATTACAACTGCTATTGGAGGAGAAAGAAAATAAACAAGAAGAGAGACTACAACAGTGGCAAGAAGTACAAATGGAAAACATTAGTAAATTCAAAAGCGAATTAGATACATTAAAGGATGCTTTTTGTCTTTTACACAAGGAGAACACATTAACCGTCGACTTAATCAGCCCCAGACAATGGCAAGCCCCTTCCAGACCCCACAGCTAAACCCTAATGCAGACATATCCAGTCCCGTTAGAAGTCACTTCCCAGATATGAATATCAGTAATAAGAGTGATCCAGTACAAAGGAAGCCACAGGAATTCGATGGGAAGGCTCCGTGGGAAGCATATAGAGCACAATTTGAGCTACTGGCAGAGATGAACAGATGGACAGAGGAGCAGAAAGCAGTATATCTGGCAACAAGCCTGAAGGGACAACCACTGGAAATACTTGCACAGTTGTCAGCAGACGACAGACACAACTATGGAGCACTGGTAGCAGCTCTAGAACTCAGGTACAGAACCC
>NW_013756588.1:0-1681 GCF_000517525.1 Limulus polyphemus | reverse complement strand
GACTCTGCATATGGATAACGATTTTGAATAAACTCTTCATGTGGGGAAACATTTTGAATTGACTCTGTATAGAGATCGTTTTGACCCAGCGAAGGTGTTGGAAGTATTAGTTGCCCTAAGGGTTTCTGCTGGTCTCCTATATACAATGACTGGTTACGTCGAAGGCTTTCATCTTCTGAATATCTCCCTTCTTTGTCATAATCGACCTGAAATGTAGATAATCTAGTTCTATCTGGCAGAGTTTGCTGTGCTTCTGTAAAATTCAATCTTGGATACATTTCAGTCTGTCTAAACACTTTGGTAGATTGGGAAGACTGAATTCTATTGTCCTTATTTTTCCTCTGACGATCAGAATATTGTCGAGAAGATAAGTGATTATCGTAATTATATTCTCTATTTTCAGATATTGTATTTTTTGGCTTATAATTCCTGCGTTGTGGAAATGCCTTCTGAGCAGATAGCTTTTCAAAATAAGCTATTTTACTGAGCACACTAGTTTTTTCCAGATTTGGCGTCTTTGGTGGTTTCTGCTCCTGTGAGGTGCTACGATTATGAATGGATTTTCGAGCCATAACATCCAGAGGTTGAATAATCTTTTTTGGTTTATAATTACTGCGTTGTGGAAATGCCTTCTGAACAGATAGCTTTTCGAAATAAGCTATTTTACTGAGCACACTATTTTTTTCCAAATTTGGCGTCTTTGATGGTTTCCCCTCCTGTAAGGTGCTACGATTATGAATGGATTTTCGAACCATAACATCCAGAGGTTGAATAATCAGAGATATATTATCGTTTTCTATCAAATTCTTCTGCCATTTTTCACTAATCTTCTTTGCTTTATTCAAAACCTCTGAATGGGTGTTGACCTGTTTATTATAATATCTATATTAATTAACAAAAATCCTTGACTAAAATCGCGTAGTTTCATAAATTACGTTATATAAAACTGACTTCATTGATTTTTTTATAATAATGCAGTTTTGATTAACTATGCAAATGTTTGAAGATTATTAGGAATTTCTGATCATCAGCAGGTTTTTACTATGAAATCAAACATGTCATCAGTAAACTGAATAACAGCAAGTTGTGGCAAAATAATGCAAATATTTTTCGTAGCTAAAACAAGGTTATTAAGTGATCGAATTTTATATCAAATGTTCATCTAAACTAAATTATGATAGGTCTATTTCTACCACCTATAAAACTTTTACCAAAGATTTGTGAAAAGTTTTTAGCACAGAGACAAAAAGTGGTTAAAATATTTCTGCCACAACATAAAAGATCAGCATCAAATGTTGCTGCAATGTAACAAACTGGATAATGGTAACGGTAGAAAATTTGAATACGAATATCAAATAAATGTAAAGAGGAAATATATTATGAACTTACTAAATGTAACTCAAACATAAGTCATTATACATTTTGTAAAAAAAAATCGATGGTAAATATTTTAAATATACAGTGGAATTAAAAACAAGCCAAGGTAACTGCACAGAGATTCGTATAGAACGGTCCAAGTTTCGGATTACGGTATGTCGCTGAACGCATTCAGTTGTGAGCACGATAAACAAATGGCAGTCAATCTAAGTATTTGGCTAAGAGTAGCCATGTAGGCGGCGGGTGTTGTTTACTGGTTGCCCCTGTTCCTGAGCAGCAATCCTAAATAACGGATGACTCTTCT
>NW_013756587.1:0-1013 GCF_000517525.1 Limulus polyphemus | reverse complement strand
AAAAGCAAGACGATTGTGGGAAGTTTTGTTAATAATTAATCGATGTTGAGACTATAAAACGTCGCGTGCAATAAATTGACGTCGAAAATATTGAAGGCGGACAAACGATTAAATGATGGAAATATATATAGCATGAGACGAGCGAAAACAGCAGACAGACGCAGACAAATAACAGCATAAAAGAATAAAGTTAGAGACCAAGGAAAAGTTCTGCGTGGAATTAACTTCCGTAGAAGTGATAGGCCTAACGTTTAATATGCTAGAGTAAGACTAACAGCAGAAAAGAGAGAAGAAAAATAATTTATTCCGTCAAAGCGTGGTTGAATCAGCCTAATTGCACGTTGATAAAAGGAACAGAGGATATTTTGAAGAAAGAAGACCAAACGATTACGGTAACTCGCCTCACAATTGTAAGTGAATCACACACAGAATACTAGTGCGATAGTAATAGAGAAGATAGTTCAGCTTGTCAACTGAAATTCTAAAGTAATTGAATAGGCCTAAGTGGACGTTTTACAAGAAGAATAGAACTGTACATATAGTGCTTACAGGAACGTCGAGAGCCAGCACGGGCCCGGGGCAAACATCCTCGCCGGGCCCCTTTCTCTCTCTCTCTTTTTTAACATTTTCAAGAATTTATTAAAAAGAAGATCCTAAATTAGGACAGCAACAAGCTCATAAACCAAACAAAATCATAGCAGCAGCCGTTTTTACCTCACAGTATATGCGTAAAAACGTTAATAAAGTAACAAAAAATATCTATAGAGTAACAAATACATATTGTTACGTCTCTGGTCGTAAGTTAATTTTCCGTAAAAAATCTTTCCGAAGAAACTTTACCGATACAAGTCCTATCTTAAATAAAACTGGTTTATTTTTTCTGAATACAACTTTGCAATACAATTAATTTTCACAGTCACGCTATAACAAACCCTATAATTCAAAACAAACGACTCACGTGCTCGACTCAACAATACGTGTCTCTCTGTCCGCAGTTCAATTACATTGTTGCC
>NW_013756586.1:0-1777 GCF_000517525.1 Limulus polyphemus | reverse complement strand
CAACCTATCGCCAACTGTAATGGTTTTATAATAGGGTACCGATATGTAACTAAATCATAAACCAACCTATCGCCAACTGTAATGGTTTTATAATAGGGTAATGATATGTAACTAAATCATAAACCAACCTATCGCCAACTGTAATGGTTTTATAATAGGGTAATGATATGTAACTAAATCATAAACCAACCTATCGCCAACTGTAATGGTTTTATAATAGGGTAATGATATGTAACTAAAGTCATAAACCAACCTATCGCCAACTGTAATGGTTTTATAATAGGGTAATGATATGTAACTAAGTCATAAACCAACCTATCGTCAACTGTAATGGTCTTATAATAGGGTAACGATATGTAACTGTATCATACACCAACCTATCGCCAACTGTAATGGTTTTATAATAGGGTAATATAGATAAAGTCAACTTCAGGCCCTAGGGTATTAAAATTGTGTAATAATAGACAAAGTCTTTGACCGAAACTATAAAACAGTGTCTCTGTGTGTGAAAATGATCATATTCATGATGTTGAAAATGATCATAATCATTTACCATTTGGTATGTCAGGCTTAGGGTCTACGATATGTAATGAACCATAAATTAATAAAGTACTTTGGAAGACACATCAGGCTTTCTTCCGAGTCAAATCGGTTTACAGGAAGTTAATAAACCATGATGGTTGAATATAAAACAGATAAAATCGTTGATATTTTAAGTTCGGTAGTTACTGTATCAGTCCTATCCTGGATAAACCCAGTAACAAACTACAACCAAAACTGAAAGGATCAAGTTCTGACATTGCAACAAAACTGACCAATCAACATAAAACATAGCACGTGAGTTAGAAATCTAACATTCTTACTCAAACTGGTTAAATTGTTTATTTTTGTTTTGAGATAGTAACAGTGATTATACTTTATGGTGATTTTAATTCAGTTTGTTGCCTAATGGATAAGTATTCATGTAGTTTTGTTAAGTGATGGGATACAACAACTTAAAAATCAAGTAATGTACATGTTTTTTCACTAAGTTAAATTGTTTTTCTCAATAATAGAAATCCCCCACACAAAAATTTATACCATACATTAAGGCGTTGATTATAACATACTCTACCAAGACATAGATAACATACATTAACACGATAGTTGTGCCACATATTCCAAGATGTAGCTTACCATTAAATATAGTTGTATCATATATTACACTTGTAACGTTTAGAACGGTCTCCTGTATGGAACTAAGTCGTGCACCAAAGTATTATCAAGTTCAGGCTCTATGGTATCATAATAGGGTAATGATGGAACATTTCGTACGCCAGAATAGCTTTATAAAGAACAGAACATCTTACTATATTTTGAACTGTTCAGGATCCATTTCAAACTGGATTCGCATTAAAGAACAGTAGCAATACGTATGACTTATCCCTTATGTCCTGAAAATATTGCATTACTTGGTCTATTAATACCCCATCACAAGCCTCCTTAATCAAAACCATGTAAAAGCAGTGTCTCTGTGTGTGTTAGGTTAAATAAATATAAAGCAGTGTCTCTCTGTGTGTTAGGTTAAATAACTATAAAGCAGTGTCTCTGTGTGTAAGGTTAAATAACTATAAAGCAGTGTCTCTGTGTGTGTTAGGTTAAATAACTATAAAGCAGTGTCTCTGTTTGTGTTAGGTTAAATAACTATAAAACAGTGTCTCTGTGTGTGTTAGGTTAAATAATAATAAAAGCAGTGTCTCTGTGTGTGTTAGGTTAAATTTATTTAACCTAACACACA
>NW_013756585.1:0-1009 GCF_000517525.1 Limulus polyphemus | reverse complement strand
GGGTCTAAAAAAAACATGAAATTTCGAGCAGACTGATGACACAACCTACCTCCCCAAGACTTTGGTTTGTGAGAACAAGATGGCATCCTAACACATGAAAATGGCTGAGAAAGCTACTAGGGAAACATTCTGAGCTTTCATTTGGTTATTCACATCATATATTGAAGTAAGTATATATAACAGGCCGTTTCCAAAAATGGAAAGAGATGAGTGGGGCCACTGTAATTGATTCAGTACAAGAGTGATATTTCAGCAATTAGAAAAGATATGAGGTTCTTATTTTACATTCTAGCTTGTCAATATCGATAATTTGAGTTCCTAATTCGTACAAACCTATCGACTTAGTATTTTGATAACACGAACATCTAATTTGAACCAGTGCTGCATTCAACATACCACATGACAAACAAAAACCAATGTTTATCTGGGTTTTTAATATTTGCTTTCAAATTAATAAATTGAGTAATAGACAGTACTAATATTTGAATTATAATCTACAGTTTGATACCAAAGTTATTGACATAAGTTCATGAAATAGTAGTGCAATAAAATTTTGAATGCGAGTCAACAAACAAGATGACATGGCCTTTCACCTGTGACCCGTCTCAAAAGTGTATTGTACACTTGCTATGGCTCTGCCAACACTTTCCTCTGGCCCCCATACATATTTGCTCAAAACTAATTTTTCCTACAGAAAGTTATGTATAATTGAATATTATTTTGCCTCCACTACTACGTTGAACTTTTCTTAATTCTTTCACTGCCATGGACAAACATATGTCATTCTTTAGAACACTACCAAAAAAAGGGGTTTCAAATTTTATACCACCATGAAATAAAGCACCCCCCCAAAAAAAACTTCCCTAAGTTTACCAATTGCAAGTTTCAGATGATTTCAGAAAATAAAATTATGTCTTTTGTATTGCATATTTAAATATAAACCTGACATGGGAGAGTTGTTCATCTACAGGGGACAGTGAGAGTGAACAGCAGAGAATGTACTAGATAT
>NW_013756584.1:0-1072 GCF_000517525.1 Limulus polyphemus | reverse complement strand
AGCATGTCATTGTACAATACTTCATAAGGTCATAAAGACCCCGTGTATTCACTTTTTTATATAAAATACTGTAATATTAAAACAATTTGTTATTGTACACTATATTCTAAGGTCATAAAGACCCCGTGTATTCACTTGTTTTACAAAATACAGGTATAATTACAACAGCATGTCATTGTACAATATACATCAGGTCATAAAGACCCTTTGTATTCTTTTGTTATATAAAATACTGTTATATTTACAACAATATGTCATTGTACAATACATCATCAGGTCATAAAGACCCCTTGAATTCACTTGTTATATAAAAAAAGTTATAATTACAGCAGCTTGCCATTGTACAATACTTCATGAGGTCATAAAGACCCCGTGTGTTCACTTGTTTTACGAAATACAGTTATAATTACAACATCATGTCATTGTACAATACAACATCAGGTCATAAAGACCCTTTGTATTCTTTTGTTACATAAAATGCAGTTATAATTTTAGCAGCATATCATTGTACAATACTTTATAATGTCAAAAAGGCCCCGTGTATTCACATGTTATATAAAATTCAGTTACAATTACAAAACCATTTCAATCTTCAATATATCATAAGGTCATAAAGACCCCGTGTATTCACTTTTTGCATAAAATACTGATATATTACAACCGTATGTCATTGTGCAATACATCGTAAGGTCCAAAAGACCCCATGTATTCACTTTTTTTTTACAAAATACAGTTATAATTACAACAGCATTTCATAGCACAATACATCATAAGGTCATAAAGACCCCGTGTTATCACTTTTTGCATAAAATACTGTTATATTACAACAGCATGTCATTGAACAATACATCTTAAAGTCAAAAAGACCCCGTGTATTCACTTGTTATATAAAATACAATTATATTTTTGGCAGCAAGTCATAGTAATTTACATCATAAGGTCATAAATACCCCGTGTATTCACTTGTTATATAAAATACTGTTATAATTAAAACAGCATGTCATAATACAATGCATCATAAGGTCATAAAGACACCGTGTATTCACTTGTTATATAAAATACAGTTATATTT
>NW_013756583.1:0-1313 GCF_000517525.1 Limulus polyphemus | reverse complement strand
ATTTTTCGCCAACAAAGTCTGAATCAAGTGCGAGGAATGTGCTGGAGCATTGTCGTGATGGAGGCGCCAATTTCCTGTTGACCACAACTCCGGTCTCTTGCGCCACACAGCATCACGCAGGCGACGGAGGACATCCCTGTAGTACTCTTTGGTGATTGTTTGACCCTGTGGTGCGTACTCGTCGTGTACCACACCGCGGGAGTCAAAGAAAACAGTCAGCATCACTTTGACGTTGCTGCGCACTTGGCGGGCCTTCTTTGGTCTTGGTGCCCAACCAGTGAAAGTGGGTTTGCTGGGTACTCTAGTTTCCCTTCACATCTATTTTTTGGGCATTGGATTTATAGATTTTCGCCTTCGTTAAGGACCATAAGTCCAATATGAACAGTTTGTTAGTTTCATTTTAACTTTTCAGCTGCTGGACTTCTATTGCCTACTTCTGTTCTATAAACATGAATAATCATTGCTTTGACGAGACAAATAGTAATCATTATTATTATTATTTATTTTGAAATGTATATAATACGAGTTCGGTTGTGTTTATATATATATATATATATATATATATATGTGTGTGTGTGTGTGTGTTTGTATACACGTATATCGCTCAACTATTAACTATAACCACGAGTGAAGCGAATAAGGGTGGCTGAATCCTTGATCACCTTTGGACCATAATTACCCAAATGTTTACAACTAATGGATAGGATCACAAAGTGACCTGAAGACGAAAGACAGAGGTCTTTTCAAATGTCCTCTGTTCTACAACTGTGCTGCACAAGTGAATTGTATAGTCACTAATATATTTTTACAAGTTTTTCTGTGATATATACTTGCCTAACATTTCACAGTCAGTTCTATATATATCATGTTAAGTAAAAACTTGTTCTACTACAAAATTTCTCTGTATATTTAAATCTATACTATTATAAATCAGGTTTTTGATATGTTTGTTTATTAGTGAGCAAATATTTTTATACATCATACTTCTAATGAGTTCAAAATTTGTATTTTTGAATAAAAATGAATAAAAAAGCAATACGTTTTTGCCTTGTTCTGAATATTCATATAACAAAAATACAATGCCATAATATACAGTTTGTTATGATAAGACTATTTTTTCTTGTTCTTAAGTTATAAATATGTCAGTGTGACCTAGCAGTTAACATGCTCGACTCGTAATTTGAGGGTCGCGGGTTCGAGTCTCCTTCGCACCAAACATGCTCGACCTTTCAGCCGTGAGGGCGTTATAATGTGACGTTGGTAAAAGAGTAGCCCAAGTATTGGCAGTTGCTGGTGATGACTAACTTCCTTCC
>NW_013756582.1:0-1013 GCF_000517525.1 Limulus polyphemus | reverse complement strand
AGTACAGTAGAATACAATACAGTAGAATACAATACAGTAGAATACGATGGAGTACAATACAGTCCAATAGAATACAATACAGTAGAATACAGTCCAGTAGAATACAATACAGTAGAATACAGTCCAGTGGAATACGATACAGTAGAATACGATACAGTGGAATACAATACAGTAGAACAAGTTAGTAGGCTTTCTAACTGTTTTCCCTATCTGAACATCCAAGTTACTAATGTTTAGACCAAATTCAAACACGTCTACCAGAACTGACAACACTTACACTGAAAGATTTTCAAACTGTGCATTTTATACGATTATAATCCATTAAACTTCCATGAATCTCACCAGTGGATACATCTAACTAGTCAGATCTACTAAACTTCCATAGACCTCACCAGTGGATACATTTAACTAGTCAGATCTACTAAACTTCCATATACCTCACCAGTGGATACATCTAACTAGTCAGATCTACTAAACTTCCATGAACCTCACCAGTGGATACATCTAACTAGTCAGACCTACTAAACATTCATGGATCTCACCAGTAGATACATCTAACTAGTCAGATCTACTAAACTTCCATAGACCTCACAAGTGGATACATCTAACTAGTCAGATCTACTAAACTTCCACGAATCTCACCAGTGGATACATCTAACTAGTCAGATCTATTAAACTTCCATAGACCTCACCAGTGGATACATCTAACTAGTCAGATCTACTAAACTTCTATGAATCTCACCAGTGTATTTTTTAAAATAGGTACAAACACATTCTGTGTAACATAGAGAACACGAAGCGACATTTCCTCAGCGGACTCACTAGATGTTCTATATTTTCATATTAGTATTTGTTTATTGTTTGTTTATTTGAAGTTAAACACAAAGGACTATCTGTGCTCTGCCCACCACTGGTATCGAAACCCGGTTTCTAGCGTTGTAAGTCCGCAGACATACCGCTGTGCCACAGGGGGGCTGATATTAGTAAACGAAAAATATGTATAATTTAAAGAC
>NW_013756581.1:0-1192 GCF_000517525.1 Limulus polyphemus | reverse complement strand
ATAAACAGTCCAATAACAACAATATATAAGGAGCATACATAAACAGTCCAATAACAACAATGTATAACCAGCATACATAAACAGTCCCAGAACAAGAATATATAAGGAGCATACATAAACAGTCCAATAACAACAATATATAAGGAGCATACATAAACAGTCCAATTGGTTATATTTTGTTGTTAGCATACATAAACAGTCCAATAACAACAATATATAACCAGCATACATAAACAGTCCAAGAACAACAATATATAACCAGCATACATAAACAGTCCCAGAACAACAATATATAACCAGCATACATAAACAGTCCAAGAACAACAAAATATAACCAGCATACATAAACAGTCCAACAACAACAGTATATAACCAGCATACATAAACAGTCCAATAACAACAATATATAACCAGCATACATAAACAGTCCCAGAACAACAATATATAACCAGCATACATAAACAGTCCCAGAACAACAATATATAACCAGCATACACGAACAGGCCAATAACAACAATATATAACCAGCATACATAAACAGTCCAATAACAACAATGTATAACCAGCATACATAAACAGTCCCAGAACAAGAATATATAAGGAGCATACATAAACAATCCAACAACAACACTATATAAACAGCATACATAAACAGTCCCAGAACAAGAATATATAACCAGCATACATAAACAGTCCAAAAACAACAATATATAACCAGCATACATAAACAATCCAACAACAACACTATATAAACAGCATACATAAACAGTCCAATAACAACAATGTATAACCAGCATACATAAACAGTCCCAGAACAACAATATATAACCAGCATACATAAACAGTCCAAGAACAAGAATATATAACCAGCATACATAAACAGTCCCAGAACAAGAATATATAACCAGCATACACAAACAGTCCCATAACAACAATATATAACCAGCATACACAAACAGTCCAACAACAACAATGTATAACCAGCATACACAAACAGTCCCAGAACAACAATATATAACGAGCATACATAAACAGTCCCAGAACAACAATATATAACCAGCATACATAAACAATCCAACAACAACACTATATAACCAGCATACATAAACAGTCCCATAACAACACTATATAAACAGCATACATAAACAGTCCCAGAACAACAATATATAACCAGCATACATAAACAGTCCCA
>NW_013756580.1:0-1014 GCF_000517525.1 Limulus polyphemus | reverse complement strand
GTTGTAGTTGTTTAAAACGAAGTTATGTTTTGTATAATATGCATAGATATACCCTATGTAGTTCAGTAGTAAGCTTGAGAGCTTATAATGTTAAAAATCGTATCTCGATACTTGTGATGGGCACAGATCAGATAGCCCATGTTGTAGCTCTCCGCTTAAAACAAACAATATATATATATATATATTACTAAGGTTTACCTTTATGTTTTAACTTACTATTACTGTCAAGAATTGAATATAGTTTTCTAGCTCTTTGATATTTAATATTAATTATTATGTTTTATAGACCAGCTAGTAAACAGTATATAGTGTTGTATTTATTATTGATTGTTGATACGCCACGTGTTTAATATTATCTTCCGATCAAACCGAGCCATTTACAAAGACCAGAACTAAAAATATACTCCGTGATGAGTATGGTGAATGAATTATACTATTATAACTTTCTCACTGATAATCAGTATAATGTATTGTTTCATCAGTTAGATGTGATATGTAGCTAAACCATGTCGCAGAATACCGGAATTGAGGCATGTGGCTTTATCAAAACAAACATTTTTCTTTAATAACATAAGCTAATTTCAATATTTACAATTCCGATCATTTAACACATTTTTCCAACACACATCATTTTTTTTAAATCTAAATATTTGTTTTATGACTTTGTTTACGATTTTTAATATAAGGTTAATTTACTGTCTGACTTCACAGAATAGATAAATTAATTAATTCATTGGGTATTGTTGTCGATTAATTTACTCCAAACATATATATATTTAGATGGTGTATCCAGCAGTTGTATAAAATAATAATAATTAAATATATCTTTAATGGTTCTTGGAATTAGTAAGCATGTGTCGTTTTGTTGTTGTTAAGCTAAACAATGGGCTATCTGTACTGTTTTCACTGAGGGAATCGAAATTTGATTTTTAGAATTATAAGCCCCCCAAACTCGGGAGGCTTCTCTCTAAACAGGTTGGTGGAAAGATAAGTCCATAAATTGTTAAAATTAAT
>NW_013756579.1:0-1013 GCF_000517525.1 Limulus polyphemus | reverse complement strand
GTTAGTACAGTCATCAGGATTCAAGGCCAGAAGAGGGCTGCTTTCAGAGAGGTTTGAGGGACTTTGCTGGCACTGTAACAAACCTGGGCACAAGAGGGCTCAATGCCGGCAACGTCAACACAGGAAAGATGCCATGGAAGGAAAGGCTGCTACCCAGAAAGGTTGTTGGAACCGTGGAGAACAAGGAGATATGAGGAGCCAGTGTAAGAAGAATACTACCAATAAGTCAGCCTCGGGGAAATCAGTTATGGTTGGTTTTGAGGGATGTCCACCAGCCCCCGTCGTGAAAGTCCCAACAGGTAAGTGTAAAAGTGCAAGCACACATGGTGTCTACGTGACAGAAAAGCTGGGTGGCCGAAAGTGGAACTTGGTCATAGATTCTACATCTCAGCAAACCCTTGTGTGTATTAAGGTGCTAGATCACAAAGGATTACCAGAAGCCATATAGAAACTCTTTGGTGTGACAGGACATTATGCAAGGTTGTGGGGACCAGTGTGGGTAACTATTGAGCTCATGGGCATGAAGGACAGACACAAAATATACTTGTGTAGTTAATTTTGATAAAATGACGTTTGGGAACAACAAAGGCCAAATTCCGGTAAGTGTAAAAAGAGAGGTTGAACTAACTAGGTGTCATCAATCTGAACTCAAAGTGTCTGAAGAAGTTGATTATGGTGAAGTGGAACCAAATATAGATATTAAAGCAGAATAGGAGAAAGACCAAGATTTGAAGCCAATAATTGATTTTCTAAAAGCAAGTATTTTGTGCCCTGTTTGGGAAAAGGTGTCTAGCTTAAGACCTGTGACAAAGAACTATTGGGCACAATGGGACCAGTTGAAGCTTGAAGATGGTATTCTTGTCCGGAGATGGGAAACTGCAGATGGGAAAGTGACGACCTGGCAAACAATTATACCAAGAAAGTTATGGGAAGTTGTGTTCCGTCAATCCCATGATACTGTAACAGGAGGACATCTCGGAGTTAAGAAAACATTGAGTCACCTACGGCAGAGA
>NW_013756578.1:0-1568 GCF_000517525.1 Limulus polyphemus | reverse complement strand
GTGCAACTTTGTTATAAATTCTGCATCTCAGCAAACCCTTGTGTGTATCGAGGTGATGGATCAAAAAGGAGTACCAGAAGCCATACAGAAGCTCTGTGGTGTGACAGGACATTATGCAAGGTTGTGGGGATCAGCGTGGGTAACTATTGAGCTCATGGGCTGACATTAAAGACCAATGCATACTAGGGTTGGACTACTTACTACTGAGAAAGTGTGTAGTTATCTTTGATAAGATGATGATTGGGAACAACAAAGGACAAATTCCAGTAAGTGTTGCTGCATCTGTTGATTTGCATGTCACAGCACTTAAATCAAATACAATACCCCCTATGTCAGAGAAGATAATTTGGGGTAGAATAATAGAACATCCCCAAGGAAGCCCGATAATTCTGGAAGCAGTGGAAGACCCATCCAGGCCAGTGGATGTGAAGATTGGAAGTTCACTTGTGGCAGATCATCAAGTAGTACCCATAACAGTGGCAAATTTCTCTAAATGTGAGCAGACACTTAAGGAAGGGGCATTGTTGGGTGTGTGCCAGGAGGTAGAGCCAGTCAATGTTAAGGCAAGAAATACAACCATAAAGAAAGGACATACTCTCCCAGAACATTTAACTGACCTCTATAAGAAGAGTACAGTCCATTTTTCACCATCACAGGCTCTTCAGGTTAGGGAACTTTTGACAAACTATGCAGACGTCTTTTCGAAAGGAATTAATGACCTCGGCTGCACAGACTTTGCAGAGCACAGAATAAACACAAGCAATCACCATTTACAGTCCATTTTTCACCATCACAGGCTCTTCAGGTTAGGAAACTTTTGGCAAACTATCCAGACTTCTTTTCGAAAGGAATTAATGACCTCGGCTGCACAGACTTTGCAGAGCACAAAATAAACACAAGCAATCACCGTCCAATAAAGATCCCTCCGAGGAGAATAGCTCCAGCAAAGCGACAAGAGATGGAGAAGGTCATGGATGGCCTAACTAAGGAAGGGATAGTCGAGAAATCAGATAGTCGCTGGTCAGCTCCCGTCTTGTTAGTCCAGAAGAAGGATGGGACCCAACATTGCTATGTGGACTTCAGGGCTTTTAATAGTATAACTGAAAAGGACTCATACCCGTTGCCAAGAATTGATGATACTCTCAATGCCCTAAGTGGAGCCAGGTGGTTTTCAACTGTAGACTTAAAGTCGGGTTTCCATCAAGTGAAAATGGCTGATGCAGATAAACTTAAGACTACATTTAATAATGGCCAAGGTCTCTGGCAATACTGTGTGATGCCATTTGGGCATAGCAATACTCCAGCAACATTTGAGAGGCTGATGGAAAGAGTACTGGAAGGCCTACAATGGAGGATAGCCCTAGTGTATCTGGATGATGTCACTGTATTTGCAACAACTTTTGATGAGGAAATGTCCTGGCTAGAGGAAGTATTCAAGCATTTGAAAGCAGCAAACCTCAAACTCCATCCAAAGAAATGCCACTTGTTCCAGAAAATGGTGCTTTACTTGGGTCATATTGTAAGTGAGCATGGTGTGCGAACTGATCCTGGTAAGGTTAAAGCAGTGT
>NW_013756577.1:0-1013 GCF_000517525.1 Limulus polyphemus | reverse complement strand
GTAACTCTAGTTACTGAATGTGTAACCCATACTCATCTTTAGCCTTACTTGGTACAACTACTCCAGGAACACTTACGTTTAACTTTAGTTACCGACTTTATAACCCCATACTCATTTTTAGCGTTATTTGGCACAACTACTCCATCAACACCTAGGTGTAACTATAGTTACTGAATGTGTAACCCATACTCATCTTTAGCGGTATTTGGTACAACAACTCCACGAACACCTAGGTGTAGCTCTATATACCGAATTTATAACCACCATACTCATCTTTAGCCTTACTTGGAACAACTACTCCATGAACACCTAGGTGTAACACTAGATACAGAATTTATAACCACCATACTCATCTTTAGCCTTTCTTGGTACAACTACTCCATGAAAACCTAGGTGTAACTCTAGTTACGGAATTTATAACCACCATACTCATCTTTAGCCTTTCTTGGTAAAACTACTCCAGGAACACTTAGGTTTAACTCTAGTTACCGAATTTATAACCCCATACTCATTTTTAGCGTTATTTGGTACAGCCACTCCACGAACACCTAGCTGTAACTCTAGTTTCCGAATTTGTAACCAACATACTCATCTGTAGCTTTACTTGGTACAACTACTCCATAAACACCTAGGTGTATCTCTAGTTACCGAATTTATAACCACCATACTCTCTTTAGCGTTATTTGGTAAAACAACTTTACGAATAACTAGATGTAACTCTAGTTACCGAATTTATAACCACCATACTCATCTTTAGCATTACTTGGTACAACTACTCCACGAACACCTAGGTGTAACTCTAGTTACACAATTTATAACCACCATACTCATCTTTAGCCTTACTTGGTACAACTACTCCATGAACACCTAGGTTAACTCTAGTTACAGTATTTATAGCCACCATACTCATCTGTAGCTTTACTTGATACAAATACTCCATAAACACCTAGGTGTATCTCTAGTTACCGAATTTATAACCCCATACTCATCTTTAGCGTTATTTGGTACAACTA
>NW_013756576.1:0-1013 GCF_000517525.1 Limulus polyphemus | reverse complement strand
AGACGTGCACAATTTGCAGTTTCGATGGTGGAGTCAAGCAAATTGACGAGAGTTTTCTTTGCTGGAAGTGATGACACCAGTAAGCCAGCATCTGTTCCTTTTGATGGCAGCAAAAAGGTCAAAGTGCAAGATTGTGAACATGCTATTTCATTTGAAAAAAAGAAAACAATGAAAAACTGTTCTCTGTCCTGTTGAAAGCTACAATAATAATAAAAAAGAGGATTCCACTTTGTCAGAAAGAAATTCACGGAATATTGTTGCTAAGCTAAAAGAGGATGACATAATAAATACTTTAACACACACAGGGATATTAGATTTATGAAGTTTGATGCAACTGGCTCAGCAGTTGTAACACATGCACATCGCACAGAGATTGTTAAAGTTGGAGCACATTAATTTCAACATAAAGAAGGTCCATTTGATGCCAAAGATGGGCATTCTATGACTGCATTTTGATTCAAACGACGTCTTCTGAATGTACAAGAGGTCAATCATTCCTGGTTGGTGTATTCACTTTTACATAAAGCAGCATACTGCGTTTGTTGTCTTCTTTTTTCATCTACGTGTATGACATCTGATAGTCGGTCTGCTTTCAAAACACGGTGTGAATTCTCTAAGTGGAAGAAAATTGAAAAGTTAAATGCCCATGAAAATAGTGACAGTCATCGTGAGTTATTTGCTACTTGGAAAGAAACTGAGCGCCGAATTAGTCTTCAAAGTGGCATTGATGAAGAGCTGCAAAGGCAAATTCATCAAGAAAAAATTAAATTGAGAGACGTACTCCGACTGTTGCTGGACTGTACACAATATTTAGCTTCTCAGAATTTTGCATTTTGTGGTCATACTGAGGACATAACCTCAAACGAAAACCCTGGAAATTTCCTGTCACTTTTGCAGTTATTAGCAAAGTATGATCCTGTAATGAGAAAGCGTGTTAAAAACAAGTAAACGTCAACATCTTATCTTTCTCCTGAAATTCAAAATGAGTTTATAAATCTCATGGCTTCACATGT
>NW_013756575.1:0-1013 GCF_000517525.1 Limulus polyphemus | reverse complement strand
GAAGGATCATGTCTCTTTCAGACAACTCTAGTATTTTCTACGCGCCCTCTACTTTAGTATATAAGCAGGCAAATAAAGCGAGATAATTAATTGAATTGCAGACAGGTAGAGATAGAGATGGATAATCGAGCCAAGCCGTAAGTAAAGTGTGAAAATCATTGTGAATTATAGCGTGTGTTTAAGTTAAAGTGACTGTGGAAATGCTGTGTATTGCAAAATTGTATTGAGGAAGAATAAACTAGTTTTATTTAAGAAAGGACATGTATCGCTGAAGTTTCTCAGAAAGAATTTCTACGGAAAATTAACAAACGAACGACCAGAGACGTAACAAATTGGTGTCAGAGAGTAGGACAAAAAAAAAGGAAACGAGAAGCGGAAAATCAAACTACAGCTTAGCACATATGATGGTATCAATACAAGAGCAGCAAAAGAAACAAGAAGAGAGATTACGGCAGTTGTTGGAAGAAAAAGAAAAGAAACAAGAAGAGAAAATATAGCAGTTGTTGGAGGAAAAAGAAAAAAAACAAGAAGAAAAATTATAGCAGTTGTTGGAGGAAAAAGAAAAGAAACAAGAAGAGAAATTATAGCAGTTGTTGGAGGAAAAAGAAAAAAACAGAAGAGAAATTATAGCAGTTGTTGGAGGAAAAAGAAAAGAAACAAGAAGTACGAGAAAAGAAACAAGAAGAGAGATTACAGTAGTGGCAACTGGAACAAGAAAGGAAACAGGAAGAAAGTATCCAACAGTTGCAGGATAGTCAGCAGCAACTACAGGAAAGTCAACAACAGTGGCAAGAAGTACAAATAGAAAACATTAGCAAATTTCAAAGTGAATTAAATACATTAAAGGATGATTTACTGTCTTTTACACAAGGAGGATATAATAGCCATCGACATAATTAGCCTCAGACAATGGGAATCCTCTTCCAGACCCCGCAGCTAAACCCTAATGCAGACATCTTCAGTCCTGTCAGAAGTCACATTCCAGACACGAGTGTCAGCAATAGGGAGGATCT
>NW_013756574.1:0-1014 GCF_000517525.1 Limulus polyphemus | reverse complement strand
GTCTCATGTGAGCAGACGTTTATTCATACTAAGTTTTGTTTTAAATCTTGGTTTTTTTACCAAAGAATTGTTCAGTTGAGGCCTTGCAAATATTTTAGTGTGATTGTATTACGCTCTTACTCAGATCGTAAAGTAGTACTTTTAACGAATAGAACTACTGATTTGAATATGTCAACCGATAATGAAAGTTACTCAAATGACCCGATTTATAAGTTTGTTTGTTTTTTTGTAATTCAGCACAAAACTAAACAATGGGCTATCTGTGCTCTGCCCACCAAGTGTATCGAATCACGGATTCTAGCTTTGTAAGTCCGCAGACATACCGCTGTGCCACTGGGGGGGGCACATTTATAAGTAAACTTCGTAATAACAAATTACATATTCTGAATACGTATGGTATTAGCATTAACTTTGAATATCAAATTTGCTGATCTCACTAACGTAATTGTGAGAATTAAGAAACGGTATGAAATATTAGTTTCAGATCAATCACATTTTTGTAAATGACTTAAGAAAAAATTATGACCGCCAAAAAGTCAGAATTCTACTAATAATTTGGCTCATTTTGAAACATGACGTTGAACTGAATTACAACAATTCTTTGAGAAAACTGTTTAAATCATTCTAACGTATTTTATATTTTAGTAGCGAAAGTACCCGGTTTCGCCCGGATTATTAGGTTGATATACTTTAAATGACAAATTGAGTGTGTATATTCTTCGCTCGGGTTATTAGGTTCGGTTTGGTTTTGACTTTCGCGCAAAGCTAAACGAGGGCTATCTGCGCTAGTCATCCCTAATTTAGCAGTGTAAGACTAGAGGGAAGGCAGTTAGTCATCACCACCCATTGCCAACTCTTGGGCTTCTCTTTTACCAACGAATTGTGGGATACACCGTCACATTATAACGAACACACGACTGAAAGAGCGAGCGTGTTTGGTGAAACGGGGATTCGATCCCGCAGATTGCCGGTTATTAGGTTGATAGTGTGTGTATTCTGAACCCATTTTAGCAT
>NW_013756573.1:0-1022 GCF_000517525.1 Limulus polyphemus | reverse complement strand
ATGTTTATTTTATTCAAGTTTTTTTTTTTTTGCACAACTCTGTTTAGGCAGCTGCTAATAAGAGTTGTCATGGAAACCTAGAATCTGAGCTCTGATTTGTTTGGATGATTAATCGATTATTGATTCCAAAACAAAGTCGATATGTTGTTTTGGACAAGTAAACGAGCTTAATGTTCGGATAAGGTACATAAGTTCCCTCACGTTTGTTCTGTTTGTAGATCTCCAGGCACGAGCTGCACCTCATCTGTTGGCAAACAACCCGTGACGACAACATAATTGTTAATAGCTACGTTGTAGTTAATCATCATTTATCTTACCAGAGATAATTTTGGTCTCATGAATCCACTCAGGAAGTAATATATCAAGGGTTTATCTAGGGTTAGCGAAAAATACAAAAAAACCTCCTTCTAAAGACGGGTTGGGCGTGGCTTAGATGTTAGTGCGACCGGGATGTGAATCTGGGGATTCATGGTTCGCGTCCCGTCGATGCGAAATCGCTCTCCACGAGCTCTAGAAGAGTGACGGTTGAATCGCAACTCTTCGATGAGACAACAGCAGACTGCTGTGAGTTTTAAACTAGCGACGTCTATCACAGATATGTTTTTGTGTAGCAAGTTTAGCTGTATATTCCGTGTTGTTTTTAATTACAGTGGTCCATTCATATCGTTAAACCTATTTTTATAAATTATCTGAGAATGGTACGAGATGCTGCTTGAAAAAAAATGTCAGAAAATAGTAGTGAATATTGACCTGGCATTTAGGAAGGGAAAACAATAGTAGTGAATATTGACCTGGCATTTAGGAAGGGAAAACAATAGTAGTGAATATTGACCTGTGAAAAAACTTCACAATAAACGAACGATGTTTTATCACACTTAAACACGAAGTGACAAAACTTCACAATAAACGGATGATGTTCCATCACACGTAAACACGAAGTGACAAAACTTCACAATAAACGGATGATGTTCCATCACACTTAAACACGAGGTGACAAAACTTCACAATAAACGGATGATGTT
>NW_013756572.1:0-1934 GCF_000517525.1 Limulus polyphemus | reverse complement strand
CTGTCGCCTTAGTAACAGGAAAATCATACGCGTATACATGTAACCACCTTTTACTGAGTATATACTTAATTAAGGAAAACATCTTCCTGTAACCACGTGCTGTCTTCTACGTGAAACTCGACTTACGTAAATAAATCACTACTTACTAAAAGCGGAATCTCATACATTTATCCATCTTTATTTGCTGTATACTTAATATGATAAATGCAGACATACCTAAATGCATCATCAGTTATTCGGAATCCCTCTAAAATTCGCACAGCATTAGTTACCGTTCTGTTATTAACGGCAAAATCCCACAAGCACGAGATCTTACACCAACACGTACAGTGTACGCACGAACTGGAAAACGTTACTCATGTGACGTATTACTAGAATGTTTCGCAGTAATTTACCGAGTCAAATGTATAAGGGTTTTATTTAATCTCTCTGTTTCTATGTTTTAATATCAATCGAACAAAGAATTATCTGGTACCAGGTGTTTATCATGTGTTTCTCGATATCCATTCTTTGAAGCTTTAAAACCTATTTGTGTACCTGCTGCCCTGAAAATTCATGGATTACCATGTTTCCAACGCATGATTAAATTCAAATCCCAGTTATTTTTAGCAAGTTCCGAGTTTTCTTATATAGCGTTTTAACGCAATTAAACTGAGTGATTAAAAGGACAACGCTGTTATATGGTCAATCTCTTTTGTACAGCTGTTGCCATACCGAAAAAAAAAGTCAATTTAGTATTTCTATAAATTAGAACATAAATACGCAAAGGCAATAGATATGGCTTCACAATAAGGACAATGATTACGATGTTGTTCAGTAGACAAGAAAACGTTTTATTTAGAGCTTCAATTAAGAAACTATTTAAAAGCCTGCAATCTCTACAAGTATAAAACTAGTCCTAGAAGATCCACAAGAAAAGAGAACATACTGATGATTAAAAGAAACATGTGCTGTTTACTGTGGGCAGGGTGTGTCTATAACATTCCTGAACTATAAATTATGGTTGGCGGGCCACTACCGTGAAAGCTCCCTCTGCATTTTGGAGCCGTTGATGTGTTATAAGAATGACAGTCAAATCATTCTATTTGATCAGAAAACAGTAGTCCCAAAGTTGGTGGTGTCTATCAGTTCAAATTTAATATAGCTATGCACGGGGTAGCTCTTGTGTATCTTTGCGCGGAATTCTGAAATATACAAACTGCTTTATGTAGCGTGGGTCGAGTGTGGCCTAGTGGTAAGCGTGCTGGATTGTGTATCCGATGGTCCCTAGCTCGTGTCCTGTTGCTGCATATTTGTGCATATTTGTCGTGGGCACATTGTGATTATCAAATTCTAATATTCTATTAGAGTAGTCCAATAGAAGGCGGTTTTTGCTGCTGATTAGCCGCCTTTTCTAGTCTATAACGGCCTGGCATGGCCAGGAGGTTAAGGCGCTTGCCTCGCAATCTGAGGGTCGCGAATTTGAATCCCCGTCACGCCAAACATACTTGTCCTTTCAACCGTGGGAGCGTTATAATGTGATGGTCAATTCCACAATTCGTTGCTAAAAGAGTAGCCCAAGAGTTGGCGGTGGGTGATGATAACTAGCTGCCTTCCCTCTAGTCTTTCACTGCTAAATTAGGGACGGCTATTACAGATAGCTCTAGTGTAGATTTGCGCGAGATTCAAAACAAACCAAACTAGTCTATAAATTGAAAATTAGAAATGGCTCGTGCAAATAGTCAAAAACAAACAAATAATTCTACAGCATGTTTTTATAGCAGTTTGAAAACTCAGAATACGTTATTATTTAACAGTCATTAAAGTGGAACTAAAACTCGTAGACAAGATCTTACTGGTACAGCACCTAAATAACCCATTATTTTCAATTTGCTTTGTTCGCCTTATATAATGAGATAAACATAAGTTGGAAGACAAGACACAGTGAGTGATGA
>NW_013756571.1:0-1012 GCF_000517525.1 Limulus polyphemus | reverse complement strand
TATTATCCTCTGGCTAGACTGAAGCAAAAATAAAGATAAACTCTTTATTATCCTCTGGTTAGACTGAAGCAAAAATAAAGATAGATTCATTATTATCCTCTGGCTAGACTGAAGCAAAAATAAAGATAAACTCATTATTATTCTCTGGCTAGACTGAAGCAAAAATAAAGATAAATCCATTATCATCCTCTGGCTAGACTGAAGCAAAAATAAACAATAAACTTTATACTTTACACTTTCTACACATACTCATTCATACATGGACTTCTTCTTCCAAAACTACGCTTAAACAAACTATTACTATTCCAGATATTATCATATTTTGTATCGATATTCACTCTAAGATTAGCCTACAAATGTCCTACAGTAACTCAACCAGGAGTTAATAAAAGATGACTAACGTATTTATTTTGTTTCCTTGAGTGTTACAGGCACTTTCTGTAGATTTTTATAGTTCAACAAAGGCAGCTTTTGAATAGAGAATAATCAGAGCGAATTTTAAACAGAAGAAAAAAAAACATAACAAAACTGGTAAGTGGAAGTTTGAAATAATTGTGGGAAAAAGAAAGATTAAATTCAAAGGCAAAAACACTGTTAGTTTTTAGTAGTAACAACAAATATTAATAGTACGTTATTTATTTCTTTTTTGGGGGGTCTATCACGTTGACAAATGATACTCCAGAACTTGGAGAGTAATTACGCATTTGTTTACTGCAACAAAATGTAATACGGTGCTCCATCTAGTGGTAAAGTATAACAACTTAAGCTAATGAATCCATGTATAAAAGCTGTAATATTTAGGAGAGTTAAAATTGGGGTTTGTAGTTTGACGAAATAATGTCAACACTACGTCTCAAACCTTAAGCTTGTTTGTTTACTTTTTGTGTGATTGCATTTTCACTTCAAGCTACCTATCTTGTTTCTCTAATTTTTTTAAGACCTCTATTCCCCCTTTTAAAATTAACAATCTTGTATATATATATGTGTGTGTGTATGCATTGCGAACCGTGGT
>NW_013756570.1:0-1013 GCF_000517525.1 Limulus polyphemus | reverse complement strand
GGGATTTGAACCCGCGACCTAACCACCTGTCCATACCGGACCTCAAAATACATATATTTATATCTTAATTTCTTTCTACATTAAACACAATCCCTCATGCGTGATTGAATCCTTCAGTTTGTGGTTTCAAAATCATAGTCACCAAAACTGTTTTTAAGTGAAACAACGAAGTGCGAAGATCTATAAAACCAAATATATATAGTTAACCTCATGGGCAACAAAGATATCGACATTAAAAAATGGGTGAAACAATCGACAAGTTTTTCTATATTTTCATTTTCAAACAGGATGACGTTTCGAGCTAGCACACTTCAGATCGTACACTTTACAACAAAAGCTCATGCGCATAATAAAATTGCGTGCGTAGTATTTAGAACACTGAGCGTGAAATATCTCTGTAAAATTACGTCTTTTACATAAATATTAGAAGTCTTAAAATATAACAAAACACGAAAAGAAAACAGATTGAAATGAAATTTACAGCGAAACAAGGAAAAAGTGAGAATCTATAGTAAAGAAAAGCGTTCGTTTGAACCAGATGGTTGTAAGGTTCCCAGATTGTAAATTATTCTCCTTTCCAGTTATTCTATTTTGTGAATATCTGTTGGAGCACTAATAAGTCCCAGAATCAAAAAGTCCTCAATTGTATGGTTGTTGATGGTGAAATGTTTACATATAGGTGTATCTTGGTTCCCACAGTTTAATATGGTTTAAATGTTCTCGTGCTCGATCATCGAGGGCTGCCTGGTTGTCCAATATATAAACTACTGCATATTTTGTTTTTGAAAATTGTACAGCACGGGATACATTCAGTTGTGCATGTAAATGGTTGCTTTGTGTGTAAAGTTGTGTTTTTTTTCGAGAATGTGTGCGGTGTTGTTTGGTTAACATTTCTGAATACCTGGAGTACCATTTTGTTTAAGGTTACTATGCACCACGATTTATTTTAGGTTTTTGTCATGTCTTTAAGGAATAATGTGTGGGTTCTTGAAAAGAGACTTAGTGGTAGGGTC
>NW_013756569.1:0-1010 GCF_000517525.1 Limulus polyphemus | reverse complement strand
GTATCTTCCCTGTTTTGAAGTTGCCGGCATTGAGCTCTCTTATGCCCTGGTTTGTAACAGTGCCAGCAATGTCCCTCAAACCTGTCTGAAAGATGACCTTTTCTGGCATTGAATCCTGATGACTGTACCAATCTTAGTACCTCTATGCTGGATTTAATGTAGGATTCAAATTCAAGAGCTCTGGCCATTGTATCCTGCATAGTAGAGGGGTGTGCTTGCTTACTTGTATCTTCAGTTGTGGACTGTCCAAGGCATCTACAAACTGATCTCTCAGCAACAGCTTGAAGACATTGGGTGGTGCAGTTGGGTAGGCCTTGTGTGCCATACTTTCCAAATCCTGTGCCAGCTCTTGCAGGCTCTCCCCTTTAGCACAGACTCTCATCCTAAACCTAGTCCTGTAGACTTCAAACTGATTTTGAGTTCCATACCTGAGTTCTAGAGCAGTTACCAGTGCTCTATAGTTGTACCTGTCGTCTTCTGACAACTGTCCAAGTATTTCCAGTGGTTGTCCCTTCAACCTCGTTGCCAGGTACACTGCTTTCTGTTCCTCTGTCCATCCATTTATTTCTGCCAGGAGCTCAAATTGTGCTCTATATTCTTCCCACAGTACCTTCCCATCGAGTTCCTGTGGCTTTCTTCATACTAGATCACCCCTATTGCTGACACTCTGGAATGTGACTTCTGACAGGACTGAAGATGTCTACATTAGGGTTTAGCTGCGGGGGTCTGGAAGGGGCTTCCTTTTGTCTGGGGCTGATTAAGTCCATGTCTAATATATCCTCCTTGTGTAAATAACAGTAAATCATACTTTAATGTATTTAATTCACTTTGAAATTTACTAATATTTTCAATTTGTGTGTGCTGGCTTTCTCTCAATTGTTGGAGTCTAGAAGAATCCTGTTTCTTTTCTTGTTCCAGTTGCCACTGGTGCTGGTTTTCCTGCCACTGTTGTAGTCTCTCTTCTTGTTTCTTTTTTTTCTCCTCCAACCACTGCTGTAACCTCTCTTCTT
>NW_013756568.1:0-1013 GCF_000517525.1 Limulus polyphemus | reverse complement strand
AAAAGGCAGCCCCTAGTTTCGAAGTGATAGGCAATAGAAAAGGTAGTTGGTCAAAAACACTTACCGTCACTCTTATAACACATCCACGGTAATGACATGATAGCCACTGGTCCGCATTAGGTTCATATATATATATATATATATATAACGATATGTATAGTTTTGTTCAAAGTATATTTCTGGTGATCAAGAAACTATAATCTGAAATATACTGTTTTCATCCCTTTTTTGTATCGTAAACAAGATGTAATATTGTACTTGAGTATGCGTTGCTGAATTTGAGATTTCGTTAACCTTCCTGTGAACGGATATTTTCTGCTTGAAGTGATATTATGGCCTAACTGGCGAAAAACGAAATGTTTTAAAGTAATTAAAACTTCAAATTTAATTCATTGTTCTTGCGATAAAAGTTTTTTGTTAAATAAATATAAAACTTGTTTTGTAATTATTGACAATTACCAGCTACCATTAGTACTTTCTTAAGGTTTTAATAAAAGTAATAAACTTTACTCCATTACCCAGTCAAGCCATCTCCAAACTTTTGTTTTCTAAAAGTGGGTCCCTCGTCATCAAATTTATTAAGGTGTAACTTTTTTGTCCTATCACTGAAGATATAGTTTCGTCTGTGAACCAGTATTTATATTAAGTAATTCTTTTTATTGGTCTCTCAGGTCTTCATAAATTGAATGTTGAAGAAAAAAAAAGATATTGATCGTTTTTGAGGCAAGTCGATTCCTTATCAGGTGGAGAAATCTACAGGAAGAAAGAAATTGGAATATACAAGACACCAGACAAGCACGCCTTTCTTTAAAAGAAAAAAAAACAACCAGAAAACTCTGTCACTACAGGTTACTTTATCCCGTTTTACAGCTTTTTTCTCTGTATTTTCTGATATATCTGTTCATGTCAGCGTGCCCTAGATCATTAACAATAGAAACAAAAACTATTAGACCTACATCTGGGTGTTAACCATCTAATAATAGCATTATTTAAAAGACTTACGACAAAAATGG
>NW_013756567.1:0-1012 GCF_000517525.1 Limulus polyphemus | reverse complement strand
TTTTTGGCGGCAAAGGACAGGTTTATGTGTTTTAATAAAGGTGGCTTCCAAAATATAGAGATGAAAGGTCGATGGACCTTTTGCAATAATTTCAAACCTGCTATCCGTGTAGTTGTCAGCACAAGTCGGGTTCACTAGTAAATGCTGGCCAATCATTGATTCACATTTTGGTGGTAGAACTTTTGTTTTACAGGAGCGACATGGTTAATTCTTTTTTTTTTCACGCTCCTATTTCTTATGGATGTGGGTACATGTTGTTTAATTCTATCCTACAATCTTTGTGAATGATGAAATCGAGAAAAAACAAAAACAATATTTTAAAGTAAAAGTTCGTTATCGCAACCTATGGTCAAAAATTAGAAAATTTCTTTCATTTTTCTACATGATTCGCTTTTGCCACTACAATTCCAAAATTGATGAATGGATGGAAAACCAGACAAAAACAAAACACAATCGTAACATAAACATTCTTATTAAGAAACGTTTCGTTGAGTGACTCTAAAAAGCACATTATTAATCTTTCAGACTACTGCCTCTCTGAAGCAGAAGAATTTGTACTTGGACATGGTCAAGAGTTTTGTGTGCCTACTATCAATATCCAGAGAGAGAAGATTTTCGCAGAATTTGAAGTTTTATACGCTCAACTTACTAAACATAAACCAGTATCAGAAGAAGAACTAAGTTCGCTAAAGGCCAGACTACGTGATTTGGCACATGCTTACTTAGCACACCAATCGACCTTACCGATTTCTATATGCGTAGAGAACATTTTCAGGCAGTAAAATATCTACGCTCGAACAAAAGTATTCTTATCACAAAACCTGACAAAGGTTCTGGTACCGTCATTTTGAATAAAACTGACTACATTGGAAAAATGTGTGACATCTTAAATGATGAAACAAAATTCAAAAGGCTAGGCACTGTTTCGTAAAATGATAACACTGCAAAAATTAAAAAGAAGTTATAAAAACGCTTATTAGAACTGGTTAAGAAAGGTTCCTTACACGTGATA
>NW_013756566.1:0-1011 GCF_000517525.1 Limulus polyphemus | reverse complement strand
ACATGCAGGCCAGCAGGTTTGAAGATTGGAAGATCGCTTGTGGCAGGTCATCAAGTAGTACTTATAACAGTGGCCAATTTCTCTAAATGTGAACAGACACTTAAGGAAGGGGCATTGTTCGGTGTGTGCGAGGAGGTAGAGCCAATCAATGTTAAATCAAGGAATACAACTGTAAAGAACGGACATACATTTCCAGAACATTTAACTGACCTCTATATGAAGAGCATAGTCCAGTTGGCATCATCACAGGCTCTTCACATAAAAGAACTTTCGGCAAATTATGCAGACGTGTTTTCGAATGGAGATCATGACCTTGGATGCACAAACCTTGTAGAGCACAGAATAAACACAGGCAATCACCGTCCAATAAAGATCACTCTGAGGAGAATAGCTCCAGCAAAGCGACAAGAGATAGAAAATGTCATGGATGGTCTAATTAAGGAAGAGACAGTCGAGAAATCAGATAGTCTCTGGTTAGCTCCCGTCGTGTTAGTCCAGAAGAAGGATGGGACCAAACGTTGCTGTGTGGACTTCAGGGCTCTTAACAGAATAAAAGAAAAAGACTCATACCCACTGCCAAGAATTGATGATACTCTTGATGCCCTAAGTGGAGCCAGGTGGTTTTCAACTCTGGACTTAAAGCTAGGTTTCCATCAAGTAAAAATGGCTGAAGCAGATAGACCCAAGACAACATTTAGTTATGGCCAATGTCTCTGGCAATACTGAGTGATGCCATTCGGACTTAGAAATGCTCCAGCAACATTTGAGAGGCTGATGGAAAGAGTATTAGAAGGCCTACAATGGAGAATAGCCCTAGCGTACCTGGACGATGTCATTGTATTTGCAACAACGTTTGATGAAGAAATATCCCAGCTAGTGGAATTATTCAAGCGTTTGAAAGCAGAAAACCTGAAACTCCATCCCAAGAAATGCCACTTGTTCCAGAAAGAGGTGCTTTACTTAGGCCACATTGTAAGTGAGAATGGTATGCAAACTTGATCCTGATAAGGT
>NW_013756565.1:0-1808 GCF_000517525.1 Limulus polyphemus | reverse complement strand
TACTGTCAATAAGAAAGTTAAATCTTGTGTCAGTATCTTAAATCTTGGTCTTCTTATTGACAGTACACAGTACACAGTATCGTTCTTCTTATTGACCAAGATTTAAATACTGTGTACTCTCAGTAAGAAGACACAAGATTTAACTATACTGTGTACTGTCAATAAGAAGGTGACAGTACACAGTATCGTTATATCTTGTGTTAAGAAGACACAAGATTTAACGATACTGTGTACTTTCAATAAGAAGACATAAGATTTTACGATACTGTGTACTGTCAATAAGAACACAAGATTTAACATTGACAGTACACAGTATCAAGAAGACCAAAATTTAACTATACTGTGTACTGTCAGTAAGAAGACACAAGATTTAACGATACTGTGTACTTTCAATAAGAAGACAGTACTCTCAGTAAGAAGACACAAGATTTAACAATACTGTGTACTGTCAATAAGAAGACACAAGATTTAACGATACTGTGTACTATCAATAAGAAGACACAAGATTTAAAGATACTGTGTACTGTCAATAAGAAGACACAAGATATAACGATACTGTGTACTGTCACTAAGAAGACACAAGACTTAACGGTACTGTGTACTTTCAATAAGAAGACAAAAGATTTAACGATACTGTGTACTGTCAATAAAAAACACAAGATTTAAAGGTCTTCTTATTGACAGTACACAGTATAAACAATTTAACGATACTGTGTACTGTCAATAAGAAGACACAAGATTAGACAATACATGTACTATCAATGAGAAGACACAAGATTTAACAATACTGTGTACTGTCAATAAGAAGCCACAAGATTTAAAAATACTGCGTACTGTCAATAAGAAGCAAAAAGATTTAAAAATACTGTGTACTGTCAATAAAAAGCCACAAGATTTAACGATACTGTGTACTGTCAATAAGAAGACATAAGATTAAACAATACTTGGTACTATCAATAAGAAGACACAAGATTTAACAATACTGTTTACTGTCAATAAAAAGACACAAGATATAACAATACTGTGTACTGTCAATAAGAAGACACAAGATTTAACGATACTGTGTACTATCAATAAGAATTCACAAGGTTTAACGATACTGTGTACTGTCAATAAGAAGCCACAAGATTTAAAAATACTGTGTACTGTCAATAAAAAGCCAAAAGATTTAAAAATACTTTGTACTGTCAATAAGAATCCAAAAGATTTAACGATACTGTGTATTGTCAATAAGAAGACATAAGATTAAACAATACTTTGTACTATCAATAAGAAGACACAAGATTTAACAATACTGTGTACTGTCAATAAGAAGACACAAGATTTTACGATACTGTGTACTGTCAATAAGAAGACATAAAATTTAACGATACTGTGTACTATCAATAAGAAGACACGAGATTTAACACTACTATGTACTATCAATAAGAATTCACAAGGTTTAACGATACTGTGTACTGTCAATAAGAAGCCACAAGATTTAATGATACTGTGTACTGTCAATAAGAATTCACAAGGTTTAACGATACTGTGTACTATAAATAAGAAGCCAAAAGATTTAACAATACTGTGTACTGTCAATAAGAAGACACAAGGTTTAACGATACTGTGTACTGTCAATAGGAACACACAAGATTTAACAATACTGTGTACTATCAGTAAGAAGACTCAAGGTTTAACGATACTGTGTACTGTCAATAAGAACACACATGATTTAACAATACTCTGTACTGTCAATTAGAAAACACATGATTTAACAATACTGTGTATTATCAATAAGAAAATACAAGACTTAACAAAACAGTGTA
>NW_013756564.1:0-1333 GCF_000517525.1 Limulus polyphemus | reverse complement strand
TTCTTAAATGAAACTAGTTTATTTTTTCTCAATACAACTTTGCAATACATTTAATTTCCACAGTCACGCTATAAATTAAACAAACGCTATAATCCACAACGAACAATTCACGCGCTTGACTCAATTGTCCGTCTCTATCTCTGTCTGCAATTCAATTCCATTGTTGCCGTCACTTCTTGGCGGTCTTATATACAAGAATACCGCACATCTAGTAAACACTCGAGCATTCACGAACCTTCGAGAATATCACGACGTGCTACCAGCGTCACGCGACTTCCGCTGTCGTAACAGTATATTATTTTTACTTTTAGTTTTAGAAATAGTATAATGTCATTTTTGTAAGCCTTATATTTATCACCTCAGTTAGAAGAGTTTGTGGACCCAAATATGATTGAAAATGGTTCTACGCTGTGATAAAAAGAAGTGTCTCTGTCTATAAATAATACTATAATAACACTAACAACACGTAAGCATGTCTATAAATAATACTATAATAACACTAACAACAAGTAAGCATTTACGGTGACAACATATATCTATTTAGTTATTTCTCTGTAAGCCATAATTAATTTTTCCTTTATTAAAATTATTTTTCATATAATTTGGGAGCTATAGTAAATCTTAACTATCTAGTTTGTTTGTTTGTAGTTAAGCGCAAAGCTACACAATGGGCTATCTGTGCTTTGCCCACCACGAGTATCGAAACCCGGTTTCTAACGTTGTAAGTCCGCGGACATACCGCTGTGCCACTAGGGAGTTAGTAGTCATGGAAATGACCAATACTGTACTTCTGTTTTAGCCTTCGTCTAGTACACATGTTAACATTGGAATTTCTAAAATTATAAGTTGGTTTATAATTTATAATAATGAAATCAATATTTTACTAAATATTGCATATGACACTTTAACTATGACTGTGTCTCATGGTTAACAGTGGATACATCTGAAATTGTAAATAGGTTTATAATTTAAAAATTGATATGTATTGAACTACGTTTTTATGAAAGATTTTTACTTTGGAATATTGTATCATATATGATGTTGGAAGCTGAGAAAAGTCTTGATGTAATAAACACTTACAAATAACATATATACCATGTTGGAAACTGAGAAAAGTCTAGATGTAATAAACACTTACAAATAACTTATATACGATGTTGGAAGCTGAGAAAAGTCTAGACGTAATAGACACTTACAAATAACATATATACGATGTTGGAAACTGAGAAAAGCCTTGATGTAATAAACACTTACAAGTAACATATATACGATGCCGGAAACTGAGAAAGTCTAGATGTAATAAACACTTACAAATAACATATATATAAGATGT
>NW_013756563.1:0-2294 GCF_000517525.1 Limulus polyphemus | reverse complement strand
TAGAGTTAATCGTAAAGGATAATATATTCACTATTATAAAATTAATCTTAATGGATAATATATTCACTCTTGTAGAGTTAATCCTAATAGATAATATATTCACTATTGTTGAGTTAAACCTAATGGATAATATATTCACTATTATAAAATTAATCTTAATGGATAATATATTCACTATTGTAGAGTTAATCGTTATGAATAACATATTCACTATTGTATAATTAATCCTAATGGATAATATATTCACTATTGTAGAGTTAAACTTAATGGATAATATATTCAGTATTGTAAATTTAATCGTTAAGGATAATATATTCACTGTTGTAGAGTTAATTGTAATGGATAATATATTTACTCTTGTAGAGTTAATCGTAATGGATAATATATTCACTATTTTAGAGTTAATCGTTATGGATAACATATTCACTATTGTATAATTAATCCTAATGGATAATATGTTCACTATTGTTGAGTTAATACTAATGGATAATATATTTACTGTTGTAGAGTTAATTTTAATGGATAATATACTCAGTATTGTAGAGTTAATCCTAATGGATAATATATTCACTCTTATAGAGTTTATCTTAATGGATAATATATTCACTATTGTATAGTTAATTGTAATGGATAATATATTCAGTATTGTAGAGTTAATCGATATCGATAATATATTCAGTCTTCTAGAGATAATTGTTATGGATAATATATTCAATATTGCAGATGTAATCGTTATGGATAATATAATCACTCTTGTAGAGTTAATCGTAACAGATAATCTATTCAGTGTTGTAGAATTAATTGTAATGGATAATATATTCACTCTTGTAGAGTTAATACTAATGGATAACATATTCACTCTTGTAGAGTTATTCCTAATGGATAATATATTCACTATGTTATTGTTAATTCTAATGGATAATATATTCACTCTTTAGAGTTAATCGTAATTGATAATATATTTACTCTTGTAGAGTTAATAGTAATGGATAATATATTCACTATTATAAAATTAATCTTAATGGATAATATATTGACTATTGTAGAGTTAATCGCTATGGATAATATATTCACTCTTGTAGAGTTAAACTTAATGAATAATCTATTCAGTATTGTAAATTTAATCGTTAAGGATAATATATTCACTGTAATCGTAATGGATAGTATATTTTTTCTTGTTAGGTTAATCGTAATGGATAATATATTCACTATTATAAAATTAATCTTAATGGATAATATATTCACTATTCTGGGTGAATATGTTATCCATAACGATTAACTTTTTGTATAATTAATCCTAATGGATAATATATTCACTATTGTTGTGTTAATACTAATGGAAAATATATTTACTGTTGTAGAGTTAATTTTAATGGATAATATACTCACTATTGTAGAGTTAATCCTAATGGATAATATATTCACTATTGTAGAGTTAAACGTAATGGATAATATATTCGGTATTGTAAATTTAATCGTTAAGGATAATATATTCACTGTTGTAGAGTTAATCGTAATGGATAATATATTTACTCTTGTAGAGTTAATTGTAAAGGATAATATATTCACTATTATAAAATTAATCTTAATGGATAATATATTCACTATTGTAGAGTTAATCGTGCTGGATAATATATTCACTCTTCTAGAGATAATCGTTATGGATAATATATTCAGTACTGTAGATGTAATCGTTAAGGATAATATATTCACTGTTGTAGAGTTAATCGTAATGGATAATATATTCAGTATTGTAAATTTAATCGTTAAGGATAATATATTTACTGTTGTATAGTTAAAAATATATTATCCATTACGATAGTGAATATATTATCCATTAAGATTAATTTTATAATAGTGAATATATTATCCATTACGATTAACTCTACAAGAGTAAATATATTATCCATTACGATTAATTCTACAACAGTGAATATATTTTCCGTCACGATTAACTCTACAATACTAAATATATCATCCATAACGATTAACTCTACAAGATTTAACGATTAACTCTACAAATCCATTAGGATTAATTATACAATAGTGAATATATTATCCAAACAATAGTGAATATATTAGAGTTAATCGTTATGGATAATATATTCAGTATTGTAGAGTTAATCGTGACGGATAATCTATTCACTCTTGTAGAGTTAATCGTTATAGATAATATATTCACTGTAGTAGAGTTAAATTTAATGGATAATATATTCAGTATTGTAAATTTAATTGTTAAGGATAATATACTCACTGTTGTAGAGTTAATCGTAATGGATATTATATTCAGTATT
>NW_013756562.1:0-1014 GCF_000517525.1 Limulus polyphemus | reverse complement strand
CGAGGGCTTCACTGTTTCCCTTCTCAAAACCGAATAGAGTTTCTTCTTCAACAATGGCTTTTCCAGTCGACACGTCTTCAGCAGCATCATTTGTTCCATTGTTCACTTCATCCCAACTGAAATGTCCTGGACCGTGATAAAGCCAAAGCCTGTTGGCACGCACCACCTTTTGCTTACCTCACCGACCACATTTTATCCGGAAAGTCACGTGTGAGAGACGATCCACTATGTCATATGGGCCTTCCCATGGAAAAGACAACTTAGGAGACTTCCCGTTGGTCTTCCTGGGATTATACAACCACACCTTGTCTCCTGGTACAAAGCTGACTTCAGTAGACCTATCATAAGATAACTTCATCGAATCAGCAGACGTTTTCAAGTTTGAACGCAATTGATGGTGAATATCATCCATCCTTTCCGGTAACACTTTCACAAACTCTGACCCATTTTCAGGCAACTCTTCATAAGGTGGGTGTCCTGTTAACAGATCCACTGGCAACCGAAGTTCCCGACCAAACATCAACTTTGCTGGAGTGTATCCAGTGGCTTCATGCTCTACTGTCCTATAGGCCATCAACAGTGGAGGGAGTAAGACATCCCAGTCATCTTGGCGGCTGTTACAAAACTTTGCCAATTCCTGTCCCAGTGTCCAGTTGTACTTTTCTTCCACCCCATCGGACTGTGGGTGAAGTGGCGTTGTCCTGGTCTTTCGGATGCCAAACAACTTGCAGCATTCTTGGAACACAGCTGATTCGAAGTTACGGCCTTGATCTGAATGCAGGTCGTATGGCATACCAAATCCGAAGAAGAAGTCACTAATAGCTTAAGCTACAGTTGTAGCTTCCTGATTTGGTATTGCATATGCCTCAGGCCACTTGGTGAAATAATCCATCAGCCCACAAATGTACTTGTTGCCAGCACGAGTTTGGGGCAGAGGACCAGCAATGTCAACAGCTATTCTTTTCATTGGTGCGCCAACTTGATATAATTTCATTAGAGCATGTCCCTTATGCT
>NW_013756561.1:0-1015 GCF_000517525.1 Limulus polyphemus | reverse complement strand
TATCGTCCTCTACATCTATGTCTATCCTTTGTTTTTTGGCTTAATTTCTTGGCCTAAGCTCGAGTCACGGCACACGAGGAAAACACATTGGGATTCTCATCAACTACAATATCATCCTTAGATGAAACAGTGATCGACTCACTAACCATTTTAGGTTCGGCAATAACTTTTCCCCAGCCAAATCGTTTTCCTACAACAATGATACACCCTTAAATGGCAGAGTAGGTCTTACTCCAACCACAACTGGTCTCGAAACTAGGTCTGATGCTAAATAAATATTATGAAGAGGAACATTAACAAAGCCACCCTAAATACCTTGAGCAATAACAGACTCACCAGTGGCAGAACTCGAATCTAAAGGCAATATTCCTTCTAACAATAATGATTGAATCGCCCCAATATCATGTAGAATACGTATGAGTATGGGATTGCCAGTGTCATTTGTCAAAGACACAGAACCAACAGACACAAAAGGTCTAAATTCCTCCCTGACTACATCAGCCTTTATATCAGTGGCCAAATCAACAACATCGGGTGATCTGATGAAACTACGTCCATATGTGGACACAAACGCACTGGGTGTTGGCTCATTTTCTTTTTTCTTATTCAAACACCAACAATCTGACATAACATGACCAGGTTTTTTTACAAAATGGCAGACAGGCCTTGGTGGTTTTGATGAAGTTTCAGCCCGACTGTATGAAGACTTCGAACAAGAAGAGCTGGATTTTTAGAAGGATCCTCAACTTTAGTAGATTGAACAGATACAGGTTTTAGTTGAGATGGTGGGAATTTTTTTTATGAAAAATGGTGTTATGTGTTAAAGTGTAATCATCAGAAGGAGCGGCTGCTTCCTGTAGTGTTTCAACTTTCTTTTCGTCCAAGTAAGTTTTGAGGTTGTCACGTGCACAACGTTTAAATTCCTCAATTAGAGATAATTGTCTTAATTTGTCGAAACTGTTGCCAATATGCAAAGAATTACACCATCGATCAAATAAACCTCTTTTTCTTGAGC
>NW_013756560.1:0-1014 GCF_000517525.1 Limulus polyphemus | reverse complement strand
GCACTGAACAAGAAAAAGAGGTAACTAACTAATGGAAATATATTTTCAGTGTAGGAAAATATTAACTTAACTCGCTTACCATTTCTTTGTGACCCCCTCTTAGGTCAGGACCCCAAGTTTGAGAAACGTTTGCACTATTAATGTAAGGTAAAACTGAAAATGGGTATTACCAAACTAATATTCACAGTTTATAATGTCATCTTCTGTGTACATAAACTGTATATATCAACCCTTCTATATTTAAATACCAATGTAAAATTATTTGGCTATCTTTATGTAAATTATTTGATATCTAATATTTCTTTATGTTTTATGTATAATGGCAGATCCAGATATAATGACACATTTACATGATGTCACAACAATACGTTATCTCAAAACACAGCAAAACATCAATTATGAAGCAAATATTGTAAAAATATTCTATAAAGAAGAGATTCAAAGATTTTATTCATTTGTTGAAATTATTAATTAGTATGAATAGTTTAAAACAACAACTATAGATTGAATGCTTTAAATAGTTAGATGAAGTTTTGTACGAAATTTGTTCATTACAGTGATTCTTGAGGAATATAAACACAAAATCAGGAATTTGTTTAAATTTCTCACGAATCGAAGTATGTGCTACATGTATAAAGTACTAAATAAAGTGTATTTGATAATCTCTTTGTATAGTTGTAGTTTATTAAACAGGTTTGACTCCTAATAATGGCTGGAGACGGCTTGAATGGGTAATGAAGAAAAACTTTAATACAACAGTAAATGTACAACGTTTCGACAAGGTTTTGTCATCATCAGGTACAAGCCGTCTCCAGCCATTATTAGTCTCAAAGTGGGTTCCTCGTCATCGAAGGTTTGACTCCTGTTTGATGCTATTTTATTAGCATAAACAAACTATACAAATGCTATTGTTTGGATCAAATATATGTTTTTCAAAAAATTATAAACATTTAAATTATTTTTGTATTTCATCTAATATTTTAGTGTGATAAAGTAAAATGACTGCTCTTGGTG
>NW_013756559.1:0-1855 GCF_000517525.1 Limulus polyphemus | reverse complement strand
GCCCAAACATAATATTCACTTAAAGTTATGGTAACTTCAGATTACAGCCAAAACTACTGCTAACCAAGAAGGTATTCAATTAATGAGACACTGCATTCTAATCATAAGTACGACTGTGAGAACAGCATATCAAATTAGCTGTATTCATTACTGGGTTAATTTAGTTCTGATCTGTGTGGGTACATGTGGCTTTCTCTGAGAACAATTTAATTAACATTAACTCCAAAAACAACATGACTGTTGAGTACAGTTGTCAAATGAAATATGTGGATAAACATTATCAGTGCAAAGACAAGTTTAATGAAGAAATATTTTAAAAACTGGCAAGTCTTGGTTTAATAAAAATACTTTGATAAAGAAACAAGTTCTTAAAGCTATTATCAACAGGAAATATGTAATTCAAGTTTTCAAAAAAGCAATTACATTATTAATAATCATCTTTTTTAGATAAACTTTCAAAAACTCCTATAAAAAAATTTATTAAATAATTACTATGTAAATTTGCACTACAAATATATGCACCAACAGTGGACTGGCATAAAATGGCTGAAAAATTATAGCTACCTCTTCTTGTTCAAGGTGTTTTCCACGTTCTTCAGGTGACAAACTTTTGGTCTCATTCAAGAACTTAGCTATAGTTGAACCATTAGCTATTGAGAATAGTAATTAGAAAATAATACTGTAAACTATTAAAGTGATCATACAGAAATGTTAAGTTACAATACAAATTAGAACAATATTCTAAATGGTAAAACCTTTCCTTTTTACAGTCCGAGATACTACAATAATATCTATCATTTAAAAACAAGATGGTTAAATTCAAAATACGTTTTAGTTATACTTTTGTGTTCAAAAACATTGTACACAAAGTATAAAATTTTACATTCATTTCAAAATACTAAACAAATTTATTATGAATTCATAATTACTATTAGCTCATAGCATATTAGTTAAAAAACTGATTGTATTAATAGTACAGAAAGTGAAAATTACATATAACTCAAAATGCAAAACTGATAGACTGAGGCATAAAATTCCAAAACTATAGTAAAGACATACATTTAAAACATGAACTAATTATTTCAGACAAAATAGTTTACTAACTAGCTTTTCTTAGCCATCCTTTCCATCACATATTTATTATGCTTTTAAAAACTACAGCAGATCTTTTAATTTCAGACAAAGCTGTAATTCATTAACTATTATATATTTGTTCTCCATTATTATGTATACATGATTAATTTCATATCAACACATTTTCATGGATGAAATTCATAAATACATAAAGATATTTGTCGTGATATAGTCAATACTGTTACAATTTCATTTAGTATATTTAGTTCCTGTATAATCACCATTATATACTTTTAACATGGCCATCACTGTTGACAGCTGCATAGAAACCGATACCTACCATGATACGGCCATCACTGTTGACAGCTGCATAGAAAACGATACCTAGCATGACACGGCCATCACTGTTGACAGCTGCATAGAAACCGATACTTACCATGACATGGCCATCACTGTTGGAAATTATAGCAACCTAATTTGATATAACTGTTATTGTTAGCTACTACACATAAATTCATACCTAGCTTGATATGATCAGTACTGTTGACAGCTGCATACAAACTGATACCTAGCAAGACACGGCCATCACTGTTGGAGATTATAGCAACCTAATTTGATATAACTGTTATTGTTAGCTACTACACACAAATTCATACCTAGCTTGATATGATCAGTGCTGTTGACAGCTGCATACAAACTGATACCTAGCATGACACGGCCATCACTGTTGGAAATTATAGCAACCTAATTTGATATAACTGTTATTGTTAGCTACTACACA
>NW_013756558.1:0-1010 GCF_000517525.1 Limulus polyphemus | reverse complement strand
CACTTCTGCTGTCGTAACAATACGTTAGTTGTAGTATAATTTACAAGGTATTTCGTCATTTTTAAATTTAGGTCTACAAGTTACAACAGTGTATAATCCTGTAGAAACGTTGAAGAAGAAACGAATTTGTATCGCTACGTGGACTGGACTTCGAATTATTTCACAGAATACTTTAAAAGAACCCGCCTAATCAAAGACCAACGTTACAAGAATGGGATGAACAACAATTAATTTTTGATATCTTCATTAAAAAAAAACAATTATCCAGAAGAAGTTGTTAAAGAATAACTGACACATCATAAACACAAAAAATATACAAATGTTAAAGATGAAAATAACTCCTAAGTTCGATTACAATTCTTTATATCTAATACATGAGCGAAAACCTAACTGGATTATGGAAACGACTTATAAAGAAACACAATATCGACATAAATACCCTAAATATACAAAAGCCAAGATTCAAATTCAAGAATCCTATTACTAAAAATCATTCTACTGAGAATAAACAATTGAGTCATCTGCAAAATTAAGTGCAACTCTTGTAAACGCTCTATGTCGTAGAAACTGGGAGAGAAATGAATACCAGACTTAAGGAACATCTTAAAGAACAATCACATGTTTTTGGACATTTCAAAGAAACCAAACATATTATCACTGAAAAGAATATTGGAATAATTCGAAAAAATAGCTTACCCACTATATATTGTTACGTCTCCGTTTGATAATTAACTTTCCGTAACTTCGTTCCGACGAAACTTGCGACACAAGTTCTTTAATTAATAAAACTGGTTTATTCTTTCCGAATACAACTTTACCGATACACTCAACTTCAACAATCGCGCTAAACAAACGCTATAACAACGAACGTCAATAATACTTCTGACCGCAGATCAATTACTCACTATCTATACACACACTACATTCCCTCTTTTATATACCAGCCTACCCTATCTAATAAATACTAGAGCATTCGCCAAAGTACAGGATAATTCTAGAAAGTAGAGAGC
>NW_013756557.1:0-1014 GCF_000517525.1 Limulus polyphemus | reverse complement strand
GCTACAGAAACTGCAACAACAACTTCATCCCAGCAGCTGCCTGGACGGGAAGACTCCTCTTCGGCGCGGCCCATGACGCGGACTGGTGAATGCCTTCGGGAAGCCAGCTCGCCGACAAGTCTTCTTAGGACCAAGGCCAAGACCAGGATAGAGACCTGGAACACCAGAACCCTGTATGAGAGTGGCAAGTCAGCAAGTGGCGAACGAGATGACTATGTGAGACCCGATGGAATGGAAGCGGCCAGACCAGACTGTCTTCAGGTGAAGCCATCATTTACTCCGGACATGAAGACGCGGACCACGACCACACCCAAGGAGTTGCGCTACTACTGCCGTCATAGGCTACAAGGGCATTGATGGCATGGGAACCCGTCTCAACAAGATTTACGTCAGCAAGATTTAACTCCAAGGCCAGGAAGATAACCATCATCCAATGCTATGCACCAACCAACGTGGCGGATGAAGAAGAAAAATAAGACTTTTACAGTTCCTTGCAGTCCCTTTTCGACCGGACTCCAAGAAGAGACATGAAGATCGTGATGGGCGACTTGAATGCTAAGGTTGGAGGCGACAACACAGACAGAGAACTCATCACGGGCAGATATGGCGTAGGCACCTGCAACGAGAACGGAGAGCTGTTTATAGACTGCTGTTCTTTCAACGACCTCGTCATAGGTGGCACCATCTATCCTCACAGGAAGATCCACAAGACCACTTGGACATCACCAAATGGGAGGACGGACAACCAGATCGACCACTTCACCATTGACTGCAAGTGGAGACGAAGTCTGCTGGATGTCAGAGCAAGGCGCAGCGCCGATGCAGCCTCAGACCATCAGTTGCTTGTGGCAACACTGAAGACCAAGATGAGATCCTCCTGTGACTCTTCAGGCAGACCACACCATAAATTTAATATTCATTTTGTGAAAGATGGCAAGAAAAAAAGAAGAGTTCAACTGTGAAGTCAGAAACAGTTTTGAGGCGCTGACAGATTTGGTAGAAGAGACAATAGAG
>NW_013756556.1:0-1014 GCF_000517525.1 Limulus polyphemus | reverse complement strand
TTCTTTATGGCTTCTGATACTCCTTTGTGATCTAGCATCTTGATACTCACAAGGGTTTGCTGAGATGCAGAATCTATGACAAAGTTGCCCTTTTGGCCATCCAGCTTTCCTGACACGTAGACACTGTGTGTGCTTGGCATTTGACACCTAGCTGTTGGGACTTTCACGATGGGGTTTCTTGGGCGTCCCTCAACACCAACCACTACTGGTTTCCCTGAGGCTAACTTATTGGTAGTATTATTCTTACACTGGCTCTGCATATGTCCTTGCTCTCCACAGTTCCAACAACCTTTCTGGGTAGCAGCCTTTCCTGCCATAGCATATTCCCTGTGTTGAAGTTGTCGTCATTGAGCTCTCTTGTGCCCTGGTTTGTTACAGTGCCAGCAAAGTCACTCAAACTTCTCTGAGAGCTGCCCTTTTCTGGCCTTGAATCCTGATGACTGTACCAACCTTAGTACTTCTGTGCTGGATTTAACATAGGATTCGAATTCAAGAGCTCTGACCATTGCATCCTGCATAGTAGAGGAGTGTGTGCTTGCTTTATGTGTATCTTCAGTTATGGACTGTCCAAGGCGTCTACAAACTGATCCCTCGGCAACAGTTTGAGGACATCAGGTGACGCAGATGGGTAGGTTTTGTGTACCATATTTTCCAAATCTCGTGCTAGCTCTTGCAGGCTCTCCCCTTTAGCACGGACTCTCGTTCTAAACCTAGACCTGTAGACTTTGGACTAATTTTGAGTTCCATACCTGAGTTCTAGAGCAGGTAACAGTGCTCTGTAGTTGTGCTTGTTGTCTGCTGACAACTGTCCAAGTATTTCCAGTGGTTGTCCCTTTAGGCTCGTTGCAAGGTACACTGCTTTGTGCTCCTCTGTCCACCCATTCATTTCTGCCAGGAGCTCAAATTGTGCTCTATATGCTTCCCATGGTGTCTTCCCTTCGAATTCCTGTGGCTTCCTTTGTACTAGATCACCCCCTATTGCTGACACTCGTGTCTGGAATGTAACTTCTGGCA
>NW_013756555.1:0-1014 GCF_000517525.1 Limulus polyphemus | reverse complement strand
AAGTCACATCCCAGATATGAATGTCAGTAATAGGAGTGATCCAGCGCGAAGGAAGCCACAAGAATTCGATGGGAAGGCACCGTGAGAAGCATATAGAGCACAATTTGAGCTACCGGTAGAGATGAATGGATGGACAGAGGAGCAGAAAGCTGTATATCTGGCAACGAGCTTGAAGGGACAACCACTGGAAATACTTGGACAGTTGACAGCAGACGACAGACACAACTATAGAGCACTGGTAAAGGCTCTGGAACTCAGGTACGGAACCCAGAATCAGTCAGAAGTCTACAGGGCTAGGTTCGGGACGAGAGTCCGTGCTAAAGGGGAGAGCCTGCAAGAGCTGGCACCAGACTTGGAAAGCATGGCACACAAGGCCTACCCAACTGCACCACCTGATCTCCTCAAGTTGTTGCTGAGGGATTAGTTCATAGATGCCTTGGACAGTCTACAACTTAAGATACAAGTGAAGCAAGCACACCCCTCTACCATGCAGGATGCAATGGCCAGAGCTCTCGAATTTGAATCCTACATTAAGTCCAGCACAGAGGTACCGAGGTTGGTACAGTCATCTGGATTCAAGGCCAGAAAAGGTCAGCTTTCAGAGAGGTTTGAGGGACTTTGCTGGTACTGTAACAAACCTGGGCACAAGAGAGCTCAATGCTGGAAACTTCAACACAGGGGAAACGATACAGCAGTAAAGGCTGCGACACAGAAAGGCTGTTGGAACTGTGGGGAGCAAGGACATCTGAGGAGCTAGTGTAAGAAAAATACCACCAATAAGTCAGCTTTGGGAAACCAGTAGTGGCTGGTGCTAAGGGACGCCCACCAACCTCCATCGTGAAAGTCATAACGGCTAAGTGTAAAATGGCAAGCACACATAGTATCTATGTGACAGGGAAGCTGAATGGCCAAAGGTGCAACTTTGTCATAGATTCTGCATCTCAGCAAACCCTTGTGAGCATCAAGGTGCTGGATAACAAAGAAGTAACAGAAGCCATACAGAAGCTTTATGGT
>NW_013756554.1:0-1555 GCF_000517525.1 Limulus polyphemus | reverse complement strand
CAGGGCATTAACATCCTAATTGTAAGATGGAAAAGTACCATCAATAACAAAGAAGACTATTTCATTTAATAAACGTTTTGATATACAAGTTGTTTGGGTTTTTTCATCTAAAAAAAAGTGACATTAATTTCTTGATGACCTAATACATCCTTTGGTAAATTAAAACTGTCTATTTGTTATAAATGATGTCATAAAAAATATTAGAGAGAATTACTGGCAATTTGCGAAAGAGAAGATATGACAGGTGGGCATGGTAAGTGGGCCTGACTTTCTGGTTTATGTCTCTGTAAACAAACATAAACAAAAAAGACTGAAGGTATAAAAATTAGACTTTGCCTTATTAATATCTATACAATAATGAGTAACATATGTTAAATTCAGGACATCAGAGAGGGGTGATAAAAAATAGAAAATGGGAAAGACATAGCAAACAATTATCAAGATTCTCACATAAAAGGAAATTGAGGATTTATTTAAATATTTCCTTTTGTAATTAAACTTTATATAATATTAAAATTTCATCTATTAACTATGTTTTGATGCCAAGTTTATTCATATACACTGATAATAAAGTATTTTAATTAAATTTTGAATATAACTATTTAAAAAAGGTCGTTGAATGCACACTTCGACCCATCTATAGCAAGAGGGTTAATACGCATTACTATTAATTGAAATATTTAACAATATGCTAAGAGACACAGAATTACCCATTTCTTCCAGATCCTTCATGGCTTCTTGTAATTGTTCTTGTGACATAGTAAAACTTGCTGCCTCTCGTGCAGAATCTTCAATATTGTGAGCTTCATCTAGCACAATGATGTGATTGTTAAGACTTATGTCCAACTAGAATAAACATTTAAATGAAAGTTAGATTTGTTTTATATTATTACTTAATTGATTATAGAAACAAGAAGACCTTTAATTATTTTGAAACATAACCAAAATACTATACAGGTCCAAACAATACTATTTTCTTAAACATTTTAGTACCATAATTTGAACTTCAAGCCAGGAATTTCTTTTTTTTACAATTAATGTTCCTCTTCATAAACAAACATTGGCCTTCATTGTTAATTATAAGTAACTAAAATGTCAGCTACATCTTCATGACATGATATACTATCAAACTTCATCACCTGGAAGAAACTTTTATGAAAATAATTTTCACTTTTAACTAAGAACAAGTTAACAGGCAAGTAAACTGATTAAAATAATATTTTTTACTTAAATGATTCTTTTTAACTTTTAAGTGAAACTCTTAAAAACAAAACCCAACTCACCTAACACGTCAACTTATTTTACTGTTTTTCTAAGACATCAAGTTTTTGAAATTATCATTTGAATTTCAATTTTCTGTTTATATTTTCTATTTCTTGAATTCATGAAATTTTAGTACTAGCAATTAAAAGTTTTTACAATAAAAATTTAATATTGAGAAGGCAAATAAAGTCATTATCTTTCAATAATAACATTAATAAATAAATTATATAATTGTAATAATATTTACTGTAGCTCTTTTTAATAACTATTAGATAATCATAATAATTCTTAC
>NW_013756553.1:0-1013 GCF_000517525.1 Limulus polyphemus | reverse complement strand
GAAAATTCTGACTTCTACTTTTTTTGAAAAATGAAATTGTCCTTCCTTTTCCTCCTGATCGATAATCAAATATCTTTTACTTGAATTTTGAATAACATGAATGGATTGAAATATTTAATTAAATTATCTCAAAGTAAACCTTCATTTTGGTACAATATTGAAATGAGCTTGAATTCTTCATAACCTCTGAATAGTGAGTGACCCAACGGGTCACGGGTTGTCTAGTATTCATTATATTTATCCTTTTAAAATGAGGAAATAACCTATAAAGTTCAGAGGATATTGTAAATAATATTAAATATAAGCCAGATAAAAGAAAATAACAGTCAACAAGAACATACTTTCATTCAACCCAAACTCCAACTTAACTGATGATATCATATGACCTTCTTACACCTTAGCTCCCCTTTATGACTACCTTTAACCCTTCTTGTCTGTCTGTTTCAGTTGTTAGTCTACACTTTTTAAGATTCAATACTCCTCAACTCTCTCTCACAGCTTTATCTTCCTCTTACATTACACCTCAAAACTCACAATGTTTCACACAATGAAAACCTCTACTAGCAGTTTGAAATCTTACCTTTATCTTAATAGTCAGATGCAGTCTGTAAAAGTTTCCAATCCAGTTCAGTCTGCTTTGCTTATATATTTTCTTAAGAACTCACCAGCTGTCATGGACTTGTGAAAACTCAACAGTTATAACCATCTTCTTTTCAAGTTGTCCTAATTCAACAGCCAACTCATTTCCTGTTAAAATGCAGCTATCTTAGAGTCATCTCAGTGGCGTTGCAAGGGTTCTCAGCACCCGGGGGCAAGGAAACTTTTGGCGCCCCCACCTCTGAAATGTTTTGATTATTTGTTTTCTGATTCATTATCCACATAATGACAATAACATAAAGAATTAATTACCGCCTTACAAAGGCCTAAAATAAAATCACAATATAACATCTCACGATATCACAACTGTAAACCTGGAACTAGTGAAGTATAGCCTACTAGGTGTACGTACATAA
>NW_013756552.1:0-1015 GCF_000517525.1 Limulus polyphemus | reverse complement strand
GAAATGTCCTGGAGCGTGATAACGCCAAAGCCTGTTGGCATGCACCACCTTTGGCTTACCTCGCCGACAACATTTTATTCGGAAAGTCACGTCTGAGAGACGATCTACTATGTCATATGAGCCTTCCCATGGATATGACAACTTAGGAGACTTCCCTTTGGTCTTCCTGGGATTATACAACCACATCTTGTCTCCTGGTACAAAGCTGACTTCAGTAGATCTCTTATCATAAGATAACTTCATCGAATAAGCAGACGTTTTCAAGTTTGAACGCACTTGATGGTGAATATCATCCGTCCTTTCAGATAACACTTTCACAAACTTCGACACATTTTCAGGCAACTGAAAAGGTGGGCGTCCTCTCAACAGATCCACTGGCAACCGAAGGTCCCGACCAAACATCAACTTTACTGAAGTGTATCCAGTGGCTTCATGCTCTGCTGTCCTATAGGCCACCAACAGTGGAGGGAGTAAGACGTCCTTTAATGTATTTAATTCAATTTAAAATTTACTAAGCTTTTCCATTTGTACTTCTTGTTTCCTTTCTTGTTCCAGTTGCCACTGCTGTAGTCTCTCTTCTTGTTCATTTTCTTTTTCCTCCAACCGCTGCTGTAGTCTCTTTTCTTGTTTATTTTCTCGTTCTTCTTGTTTCTTTTCTTTTTCCTCCAACAGCTGTTGTAATCTCTTTTTTTGTTTCTTTTCTTTTTCCTCCAACAACTGCTGTAATCTCTCTTCTTGTTTCTTTTCTCGTTATTCTTGTTTTATTTCTTGTTTCTTTTCTCGTTATTCTTGTTTTATTTCTTGTTTCTTTTCTCGTTATTCTTGTTTCTTTTGCTGTTCTTGTATCGCTGCCATCAAATCTGCTAAGATGCAGTTTGATTTGCCACTTCTCGTTTCCATTTTCTTTTATTTTTGTTAATTTCCCGTAAAAATTCTTTCTGAGAAACTTCAGCGATACAAGTCCTTTCTTAGATAAAACTAGTTTATTCTTTCTCGTTACAAACTTTGTAATACA
>NW_013756551.1:0-1012 GCF_000517525.1 Limulus polyphemus | reverse complement strand
ATTATTTTCTTATCTTCTTTCTACTCTTTGTTTCACTCTAAGATATTAAATGTTAGGCCTATCACTTCTACGGTAGTTAACTTCACACCAACTTTATTCTCTTTTGCTATTATCTGTCTGCTGTTCTCGCTTGTCTCACGCTACTTATATTTTTATCACTTAATCGTCTGTCTGCTTTCTATATTCTCGACGTCAATGAATTATTAACAAAACTTTCTACAATCGTCTGCTTTAATTCTTATTATAACAAAAACTAAACAGTAATAAACCATTCTCTCAGAAAACTATATTTATCAATACTATCTGAACGACACAGCCTTTTATATCATGACAATCAGTTAATATTCAACATTTAGTAGGCCCTCCTATTTGATAATATCAGCCAAGAATGGCTGCTACCAATATTATGAGACAATAAACTGGTAGTTCTATTTGTGCTACGAAATTTCCAAACTCTTCCGCAGGTTCCTTGGTTTCCCTTCTGCAGGATTAGTTTCAACTGATTCCATAAACCTTCAGTTGGATTACGGATTGGCATCGTAACTTTGGGCTGGCCATATCATATTGTGTATATCTCACTGGCTTTTACCTTCTCCTCCAAATACGTCTTACTTAGGAAGACTGTGTGTTTCATATCACTGTTTAGCTAACATTCCAAACGAAGACCAGTTAAACGTCGTGTCCATGTGGTATTGCATGACGATTCAAGTGTTGTGATACTGGTCCTTTCTTATAATCTCACCAGGATCGAGAGTATATCCCACTCCTGCAGCTGAAAAACACCCCTACACCGATTTCGAGAGTATCTTTTGCTCCTGCAGCAGACAAACACCCTACACCGGGATCGAGAGTATCTTGTACTCCTGTAGCTGACAAACACCCTACATCGATTTCGAGAGTATCTCCCACTCCTGCAGCTGACAAACACCCTACACCGATTTCGAGAGTATCTCCCACTCCTGCAGCTGACAAACACCCCACACTGGGATCGAGAGTATCTCCCACTCCTGCA
>NW_013756550.1:0-1011 GCF_000517525.1 Limulus polyphemus | reverse complement strand
GTCACACTAGTCATGTGACTTCGCTGACGCAACACTATAAATTAACACAAATTACTTGGTACTTTTGAGCTCCCCAATAGAGGACGCTAATAAATGTCAAAATTATACACGTGAGAGAATTGTATTCATCTCCAAATTTGGTGTAAGGTATGTGCAGTGTATTTGTTCTGTTGTAAAATAGATAATTATATATTTCTAACTGAAAGGAAAAAGAATAGTAATTCTTGTAGATTAGGAAATATATTTCATTTTATTATGTGATCATTTGTAACCATTATTAGCCCGTAACTGTACAGTTTACGGCTGTATCTAACTCGAATGTTTGTGATAAAAATTTTCTTGTTTATACTATGCATTATATATCTAAACTATCTCTATCAGTATATGGCTGCCGCTAATGAATTTAAAGTTCACGACGAATAGACTCTATATTCGGCTTCCTGCATTCTTATAAAGATGGTTAACTTTTTATCCTCTTTCATGTAACACAAGACGTCTTTACTCAGTAATTCTATATTATTAGTATTACTATTACAACTTTAAATTAATAAAAGTACTGTTGAATGACATTTTAGTCTTTAATGCTTATTAAATATCTGAGAACCAAATAATATGTTGTAGGTTTTAAATTTATACATTTTGACATTGTTACGAAATTTCATTAACTTGATAGTTATCTGTTGTTTTTAATTACGTTTTGTCTGTTTATTAAAATAATGTTTAAGCCACGCTACTTGATTGTAATTACATGACAAAGTGTTCAGATTTGGAGAACCTTTTACGTTTATTCTTACTGATTGGTTAATTTAAAGCATAAGGAGAAGTGATGCAGAAACCTGTTTCTTTTTCATGTTAATAGAAGCTAGAACCATGTTATTGTAAAAATGATATGAATTCGTGGAATAGTTTTTGTGTAAACATGGTTCTGATTTGTGGTGGTATTGGTAGTTCCTATTGTTGCGTCAGCGAGGTCACGTGACTAGTATCACGCCACTTCTTTCTCGAACCTTC
>NW_013756549.1:0-1010 GCF_000517525.1 Limulus polyphemus | reverse complement strand
AATAACTCGCTGGTTTCTAACTTTTCATTTTAAACTTTAAATCCTAATAACCGCAAGGTATTTGTGAAATGTGCTTAAAACATCCGGTTAACGAAAACGACAAGTAATACTTCATTTTTTAAGTATCTTTAAGGGCCATTTATTATAACTAATTGTTATTACATTCTAGCCTATGTGTTTCTCTGACAAATCAACAATATAGCAATATACCGCTCGTTATCATTTTGTTTGTTGGTTTATAGTTAAGCACAAAGCTACACCAAAGGCTATCTGTGCTCTGCCCACTACGGGTTTCGAAACCCGGTTTCTAGCGTTGTAAGTCAGCATACATACTGCTGTGTCACTGGGGGGCCTTCATTATCATACAGTTTTAAAATTATAACACGGTTAATGGTCTTGTTATCTAAACTGTAAAGCGACTTGCGTCTCTATATATGTCTGTGATAAAAAAAAAAAACTTACTAGTTCCCGATCTCATTCAAAGGTTATTGGGTGTTTTCCCCGAAAAGATTCTAAAACACTTTATTCGTTTTATTATACATTTAAATTTGCCTCCTCCCCAGTGGAACAGCGGTATATCTGCAGACTTACAACCCTGGAAATCGGGCTTCGACTCGTGGTGGGCAGAGCACGCGTAGCCCATTGTGCATAACTTCAAACAAAACAAACATTTCTATTTTCTTCTCTTGCGACTGAAGGCACGCGTTGGCCATCTGGTAGAGTCTGATGGATACAATATTCCCCAATAATGACCGCAAACATTCATACCTTTATACAATTAAACCTTTTTTTTTAGAAATGGAATAATTTCCAAATGTTTTATTGTTTGTTTTGAATTTCGCGCAAAGCTACACGAGGGCTATCTGCGCTAGCCGTCCCTAATTTGGCAGTGTAAGACTAGAGGGAAGGCAGCTAGTCATCACCACCCACCGCAAACTCTTGGGCTACCCTTTTACCAACGAATAGTGGGATTGACCGTAACATTATAACGCCCCCACGGCTGAAAGGGC
>NW_013756548.1:0-1010 GCF_000517525.1 Limulus polyphemus | reverse complement strand
CTTCATTTTAATTTTACACTATGGATGTTCCTACTATCACATTACATCTTGAAGTTTTTATTACAATTACATCAGAACTCAAAATTTATTCACTTTCAGCAGTACTAATTTCAAAATTGTCTGACTGGCAGTTACGTTTAGCAGAAAAGGTATTGCCGTTAAGCTAAATTGTTACCTTTCACCTGGGGCTGTACTTGCTAATGTGGCACATTTTACAAATCAGCTCTTAATTGTACGATATTTGTGTAGCGTGACAAGATCCTTTTTGTCTTTATGGCATGCAACTTTGAAAAACGGTAGTTTTTCACCTCTTTAAGAATATTCAGTCATTTTGCATTTGTTTGCATAATTTGATGGTATTCATTTAAGAATTAGAAATGTATTTGCAAAAGCTATAGGGAAGTCCAAGCTTTGAAAACAGAGAATATATTTTTATTTCCCTATCAGAATGCTTATGATAGCCTTAAGTTTTTAATTACAACAATTTTTTGTTTTCAATTTATTTATTAGTCTCTGGCTGTGTATTTCTTGCATCTGATCAATAGCATACATATTAAATCTCAGTTTGTTCCATGATAACTCATAATTTATATTTCCGTGTTAAATTTTTTATAATTTGCACATTTCCAATGGTTTAGGTCAGTGGTATAGTGATGGGTGGGCTACATGGCACCGAGGCTCACCCAGTCAGTGTCTGCATAATGATTCTCATACACAGTGTTGCTTTCCATAGCTCCCTCTGACTTGTCTCCAAGGGTGTGTACACTTCCTGCCCATCCATTGTAACTCCTAGCCCACCGACAGTCTTGTATCTAGCTGCTCCACTGGTTTGGATAGTTAATTATTAGTTTTACAGTAAGAATATTCTGGTATTTATTAGACTTCTAAATATTTTATATTAGTCTTGGTTATTAAGTTGTTTTTAAATAGTTAATTATCCTGCTATTATTGTTTTTTTCTTGTACTGTTCTCTCTAATGTTATTTCCTTTATACTAATTAGGACTTTTCT
>NW_013756547.1:0-1012 GCF_000517525.1 Limulus polyphemus | reverse complement strand
TTTACTGGGTGTTAAAATTTAGTCAAAAAACCTTTTAACAACTGCAAAATGTTTAAATTATAATCAAAATCAGTTTATAAAAGTCAATTTTCAGACTGCTCTTTAGTTCGTTTTACGCTAATAAAAATGTTACATTTTTTTTTACATTTAAAAAAAATGCATGTGCAGTAAGCATGTTCGAACACATTGACAGTCACTATATAACGCCCCCACGACTGAAAGGGCGAGCATGTTTGGTGGGACGGGGATTCGAACCCGCGACCCTCAGATTGCGAGTCGAGGGCCCTAACCACCTGGCCCTCTCGTGAGTGTTTAGCGAGCAAATGGCTGGTTTCTGATATGTAGATTTGGTTACGAATAACAAGATAAATTAAACATTGAGATGTGCAGGTGAAACGGCTATTAACAGAATAGGCTGAACCAGGGCCCTAAACAGGTGTTCTATGATCAATACAAGGACAGGTGTTGCATCTGTTCCTCTAACAATGGTACCGACTTGAGTATCGTATGATGATTGAATGTTGACTGATGGTACACCGACTTGAGTATCGTATGATGATTCAATGTTGACTGATGGTACAGTCCTGTGTTATGACGTGAAATTTGTTAAGCAATATTTATGTGTTCAATGGGTGATACGTAGGTGTAAAGGGAATGCGTTTATGATCAGTGGCAGTAAAAGTTTGTTGGGTGAAGCGAGGTCGAACACGTGTTGTTGAAATCTAAATTGCCCAACGTGTTGGTGTTATAATTACTTATACGACTTAATTAAGTACGGGAATCTCTAAAAGATTGTTGTTTGTATATATATATAGATTATTTTTAACGTGATGAAGAAAATTATGGAACGTGTCGATAAATTTGCTTTTGTTATCTTGGTCGTTACCCCCCGTCACACCAAACGCCGTGGGGGCGTTATAATGTGACGGTCAATCCCACTATTCGTTGGTAAAAGAGTAGCCCAAGAGTTGGTGGTGGTGGGTGGTGATGACTAGCTGCCTTCCCTCTAGTC
>NW_013756546.1:0-1015 GCF_000517525.1 Limulus polyphemus | reverse complement strand
TACATTGACAGTTCTCTGTGGATTGAGGAGTTTGAAATGAATTACTCCTTTGATGTTCCACCAAATGCAAAGCATCACTTTCAGTGGATGGAATCCAGGTTTTGGGGTCGGAAGTGGTTTTTATCTAGGACTGAGCCATTGTTTTTGGCATTTGATATTCACCTAGAGAATCCATCTTTCATCACCGGTGACAATTCTGTTCACAAAATGGTTCACGCGCATTACGCGTCAGAAGAGACCAAGCAACGTTCACACGTCGGAAACGATGATAATCGGAGAGTTCGCGAAGCACCCAAACATCTTCTATAGTTTTCTCATATTCCTTAGATGTTTACGTATTGTTTCACGAGATACATGCAATTTCATGGCCATTTCACGAGTCTGTTGCCTTGGGTTAGAATCAACAAGCGTATTCAGAGCATCAATATCAATTCCAACATGTCGGCCACTGCCATCACGGTTTTTAAGGCTGAACCATCGTTGACACTTACTAACGTTCAAAACATTTCCATAAATTTCTTTGATATTCTTTATGGCTACAGAGGGGTTGTTTCCCATCTTGTATTCAAACAGCATTACATGTCGAATGTGTGTCTCGTCGTGTGCCATCACTATAAGGGATTTGAGTATACTAAACTTTACACATTGCATAGACTACATTAACGTGACGTTTAGGCGATTCGTTTAACTGTCCCCCCCCCCCCAGTGGACTTATAACGCTAGAAACCGGGTTTCGATATCTGTGGTGGGCAGAGCACAGATAGCCCATTGTGTAGCTTTGTGCATAACTACAAACAAACAAACAGTCGTTTAACTATTGTACGTAATGTACGTTTTTTGGGAGGTGGTTAATAAAAGTGTTCCAAAACGTGACATTTATTTCTTGACTACCTAATACTAGTAATAATAATAATAATAATAAAACTAAAAAGAAATTAGGCTTAGGTGATTGAATATATTGACAACCATGACAACTTATTACTAATTATTGTTTAATGTTTGCAGTGTTTGTTTA
>NW_013756545.1:0-1014 GCF_000517525.1 Limulus polyphemus | reverse complement strand
GTAAGAAACAAGGCTAGAGATACTGCAGACATTAATTACTGAAACTACAAATTCCTGTTTTGCTCCATTTGGTGGAGTCAAAATAGGAATTTGTAGTTTGAATAAATAATGTCTACAGCATCTCCAGTCTTGTTTCCTTACTTCTTTTTTTTTTTACGATCTCTATTTGCAGGTTTATAAAATTCCCAATTTTTTATTTATCTTGTTTCCTGGCTTTTTTTATGCTGAACTGCGAGCAAAAGAATACTTGATATGGTAGCTAACTTTATACATTGTAATGATAATAAAGCTGATACGGTTCATGATGATTTACTATAGTTATTGACTATTTGATCACATTAGTTAGAGATGTAAAATGTTAAGCTGCAGCTAAAGATTGTCATGGAGATTTGTTTGAGAATATAGTGAGGAATTATAGTTTCTGTGTAAGTAAATTCTATATATATATATATAATGCATAACAATGGCCAAATATATGCCTAGACTAAGACACAACTGTAATAAACCTTAATATCATGTGTACTGCTTTTTTTTTACTCCTTCACTTCGTACACAATATAGAGATTGGTTCCCTAGAGACACTGATTGTATAGCGTATAAAGCATTGAGTATCTACACGTTACAGTTCATCTAATGTTCATCTATTATTGGCTGGTAATTACTTTTCACACTGTACTTAAGCTTTTTAAAGGAACAGCAAACGTTTGTAAAAAAACTAACTGCAAGGGGTAATGATAACATCATTTACACTAGAATTATGATGTTTTTTTTTAGCTTATGTAAAATATACAAGGAACAGATCGAATTGCAATACACCTACGCCCTTTGCAGGACCTTATTTAGTATTCTACTAAAGGTTTGGATACAATATATTGGGCTGTTTTTGTTGTAGGCTAGCAAGAGAATAATAATATCTAGAAAAAAAAAATTACAAATGGGCCGTTTTGAGCGGATTTTCTTTCCTTGTAAATCTAGCTTTTTTATATGCAGTCAGTAGTAAAGGTTTTAAAGTGC
>NW_013756544.1:0-1013 GCF_000517525.1 Limulus polyphemus | reverse complement strand
GAAAAGGCGAGCATGTTTGGTGTGACGGGGATTCGAACCCGCGACCAGAAGATTGGGAGTCGAGCGCCTTAACCACCTGGAAATGCCGGGCCTAATAAAAGAATTTGACTGTCACTCTTATATTACGGCAGCTACGATGTTTTGCGGTAACAGGAAGCGAACCATGGACCCTCAGCTCAACAATTCGGTGCGCTAACCATTAGGCCATACGCTGTCTCCCATATACGATACTGAGGACGTTTCAATAATATATTCCCATTTGTGAAGTCATTTCAATCTTCTTATGCACCGAAATCGATAATTTTAATTTTGGATGTTTGTGATAAATTTCTTCCAGTTTTTTTTTTATGTGTTCCTGAACGAAAACAATTGAGAGATTACATTCTGCATACTTTATATTCTTATAACCAAGAAAAAAATGACATCAAGTTTAATAAACTTTGTAGGAGAATGAAACTCGAAATTTATAATTCGCGTTTTGTTTTTTCTATGAAACATTGATCTTGTCTTCCAGATAAGAAAGTTATGACATATTTCAATATTTCTTTCCAAACTTCCAAATTGCTTTCAACAAAACTTTGAAAATAACATGATCCAACAAAAAGTTGTAAATACGTATTCGTGTATTATAACCACACCATTACAGTTCAATTATTTTTTTGAATCTACTAAACCATACATTGTTTATATGTTGTTTTGCAGAAAGGCATTTACTTTCTTTGTTTAGCAACATTGTGTTTACAAAATATGAATGAATCTCTGCCGAATAGTTGACGTTTTTTTTTTTTTTTGGTTTGTTGTTATACGTTTATCAGAAATAATAAATCTGATTGCAAATCTTTTGTTCTTTCCTGAGAGGAAGAAACATAACAGATTATCTATTAAATAGAGTTGTTTAAACATTTGTTTAACAACAAATAAAAGCTTGGAAAAGCCTCATCAGTCACCCTGGACACTACCACCAATGAAATATCAGACCAAACCAAGTCTTTATAGTAGTGAGGTATCGAAAA
>NW_013756543.1:0-1461 GCF_000517525.1 Limulus polyphemus | reverse complement strand
GTGCAGGGGTTTTTGTAAGTCTTTAATGTGTTGTTGTATCTATTCTGATACTGACAGGAGTTGTTGTAAGAATTTTATGTGTTTTTGTATCTAACTGGTACTGGCACGTGTTGTTGAAAGTATTTAATGTGTTGTTGTATATAACCTGATACTGGCAAGAGTTGTTAAAAGTCTCTAATGTGTAGCTGTTTCAAACCTTCAACAGGCAGTGGTAGTTGTAAGTTTTTAATGAGTTACTGTATCTAACCTGATACTGACAGGAGTTGTTGAAAGTCTTTAATGTGTTGTTGTATCTAACCTGATACTGGTAGGAGTTCTTGTAAGTATTTTATGTGTTGTTATATCTAACCTGATACTGGCAGGAGTTATTGTAAGTATTTTATGTGTTTTTGTATCTAACCTTATAGTGGCACGGGTTGTTGAAAGTCTTTAATGTGTTGTTGTTTCTAGCTTTGAAAGGACAGAGGTTGTTGTAAGTCTTTAATGTGTTGTTGTATCTAACCTGATACTGACAGGAGTTGTTGTAAGTATTTCTTAAGTTTTTGTATCTAACCTGGTACTGGCACGGGTTGTTGAAAGTCTTTAATGTTTTACTGTTTCTAACCTTGAACGGGCAGGAGTAGTTTTAAGTCTTTAATGTCTTGTTGTATCTAACCTGATACTAGCATTAGTTGTTGTAAGTATTTTATGTAATTTTGTATCTAACCTGGTAATTTCAGGGGTTGTTTTTAAGTTTTCAATGTGTTTTTGTATCTAACCACATTGGCACGGGTTGTTGAAAGTCTTTAATGTAATGTTGTATCTAACCTGGTACTGGCAGGAGTTGTTGTAAGTATTTAAGGTGCTTTTGTATATAACTTGGTACTGGCACGGGTTGTTGTAAGTCTTTAATTTGTTGTTGTATCTAACCTGTTACTTGCAAAAGTTGTTGAAAGTCTCTAATGTGTTGCTGTTTCTAACCAGGAACGGGCAGGGGTAGTTGTAAGTTTTAATGTGTTTTTGTATCTAACCTGAATTAAATACTTACAACAACTCCTGCCAGTAGTGTTGTTGTATCTAACCTTATACTGGAAGGGGTTGTTGTAAGTATTTTATGTGTTTTTGTATCTAAATGGTACTGGCACGGGTTGTTGAAAGTATTTAATGTGTTGTTGTATCTAACCTGATACTGGCAGGAGTTGTTGTAAGTATTTTATGTGTTGTTGTATCTAACCTGATACTGGCAGGAGTTATTGTAAGTATTTTATGTGTTTTTGTATCTAACCTGGTAATTTCAGGGGTTGTTTTTAAGTTTTCAATGTGTTTTTGTATCTAACCAGGTACTGGCACGGGTTGTTGAAAGTCTTTAATGTAATGTTGTATCTAACCTGGTACTGGCAGGAGTTGTTGTAAGTATTTAAGTGCTTTTGTATATAACTTGGTACTGGCACGGGTTGTTGAAAGTCTTTAATGTGTTGTTAT
>NW_013756542.1:0-1796 GCF_000517525.1 Limulus polyphemus | reverse complement strand
AAACAAACAAACACAGTACTACAACAACAAGGATGAAAACTAATGTTCCAATGTGCCCGTGGTTAACTTTTCTGTTAAAAGCTTTCATACTTGTCTAAACATTAGCTTAATTAGAAACATTTAAGTACTTCCCATAAATATACCATAACGTTTTTACAATGTAATGTATAAACAAAAATTTTTACGGCTGGTACTAATCATTCTTTTTACCCATCAAGATGTGATAAACTCTTTGTCTGTGTTGTATGCTTACTCAAAGGTTACTTAATTGTGTTCATATGCTTAGTTCAATTATTATTGTTATCTTTTGCATGAATATAAAAGTTCTGAAGTTAAACAAAGACTTAAATATATGGTTCAGATTCATACACACACACACACACACACACACACATATATATATATATATGCTATTGTTCTCTATGTAACTTGTTTTTAAGAAGTCGTGATAGGTGGTAAATAAGTTTGAGTATTTTGTTTGTCTAAATCCAATAGATTTTGCATGCAGTTTTTCATGATTACATGGACAAAGTATATCAAGATTCCAGAAACTATTTCTGAATAATTGATGCTAGTTTGTGTAGAAACTTAATTACTTATCAAATATACCAGTTGTAATTATTGTAATAAATGACTTGCATGTATCGTTCCTTTTATTTGATAACTATCGAACTGAAAAGTTCATGAAAATACATTCTTTAAATGGTGAAAAATTGTAAGGATCACCATTTTTTCTTTACGTGATTTAATATCGAGCTTTAAAACCACTCTTCAAAAACGATTACCCAGTTCATTTGTTAGCAAAGTAGAATACAAAAAGAGTGGCTCGTGGTGACAAGTTCTGAAAACATTGCAAATTCTACAGTACTGGTATACTGTCTAAGTAACACTACAACAGACTTGCAAACTGAACTGTATTTTTTAATAGATTTTATGAAAAGTAAAACCTTTAAAATATTGTTACGACAGCGAAGGTCACGTGACGCTAGTAACACGTCATATTCTCGAAGGTTCATGAAGCCACGGGAGGTTGCTAGATTTCGGTATTCTTGTACATATAAGACTGTCAGGACGTGACGGCAACAATGTGTAATAGAACTGCGGACAGAGAGAGAGGTACTGTTGAGCACGTGAGACGTTCGTTGTGAATTATAGCGTTTGTTATAGCGCGACTGTTGAAATTAAGTGTATCGCAAAGTTATATTCAGAAAGAATAAACCAGTTTTATTTAAGAAAGGACTTGTGTCGCTAAAGTTTCGTTGGAACAAATTTACGGAAAATTAACTAACGAACGGAGACGTAACAATATACTTATCAAACACAATTTTTAAAAAGGCTTCAACTTGTTCATATCAAACAGAAGTGAGAATTTTTTATTCGTAGTAGAAATAATCAAATAAAATTACCACACATAAATATAAGTATCAGAGATAAATATGAGCATATTGAATTAATAACGTATAAGTTGAAATATATATATAGTGGATGTATTGATCCTGAGTGAGATAGGGATAAAAATAAAGTAAATTGGTGACAGTTAGATGGATATAAATTGTTTTATAACTTTATACAGTATAACAGAGCTGAGCGAGTAATGGTTCATGTTAAGATCAACATACAAGTTAAATTAATTGAAAAATAATGAAATGTTAACAGGATAAATTTTGATTATATAAGAGGTATAGCTTCAAATCTATTATATCAATTACATTAATTGTCAATAGGCTATCAAAATCGGCACTATAAAACAATAATGAGCTAATATAAATTCAAAACTATTTATTTTTAAATATAGT
>NW_013756541.1:0-2603 GCF_000517525.1 Limulus polyphemus | reverse complement strand
CACACATCATTGATCTTGAACCTGCGTACATGTTCACTCATCAATCCGTAAAGCGTAACACAGAACAACAAAACTGTCGGTTTATTGTATCGCACCTTACTCGAACAGTGTGTACACTTCTTACCTTCCATAAGATGAGGTTCGCGATATATTACGGCGAAATTATAACTTTTATTATTATCTAGTAATCAACACTCCTTTAAAAACGTTTGTTCCTATATTTCTTTTGTAAATCCAATATATCGAATCTGTTTCCAGATGGTTGATGTTTAGCTTCGTTGTTGTGAATCTAATTTTCGTGTTCTTCTTCAAACAATGCAGTGTTTAAAACATCAGAGCTAGTCTTACTGGATCGACCTTCAAGTTACCGAACTGTTTTTATACCGTTCACTCCCGCTGGAGGTCCACATAAAAGTTAACATTTTTGCCTGTTATAACAGTCATTATAAAGAACCGACAGGAAAACAGTTTCCATGTAAGGGGTACCTTGTCGATTAGAGGGTCAACGGTTCGTGTACCGTTGACGCAAAAAAATCGCGCTTCGCACTTTCAGTTCGTGAATGCGTTATAAATGTGGCAGTCAAATCGCTCTATTTGATTAGTGTTGATTAGCTGCCTTTCCCCTAATCTGTTATTTCACAATTAAGTAGGCCTAGGGCAGATAGCATTATCTGAATGCCACGAAGTAAAGTACATAAGTACTCCTGCAGTAATAAGTAGGAGTTATTATAATATTGGTGATGTTTTCGTTTTATTTGAGTGTGTGTGATTTGTATGCTATTAGGGACCATTTAACCGAAAAAGGCATGGTGCAATAATTTGGTGTATAATTTTTTTTGAAATTTGTATTCCAAATGTCAACGTGGTTCCAGGACTCCGTCAGCAATGTTAGGGTTAACAATAACAGTATGAATGTTTCTAAGCACTTTGCTCTTAGCTGCCCCACTTACAAGATATATATTGTTTCTGATACTATATGAATATTATTGATCCCAATAAGTTTACAGAAGGTGCAGGAATAATTCTGAAATTTTAAGAAAGGAAAATGAGAAGAAAAGTGAAGATAAAGAAGTGAGAAAAAAAACAACCAAAAAACATTGGATTTTGTTTCTACAGCCGCTCAGTTGTGGCGCTGCTGTCGACCAGTCAAACACAGTGGGAAGTTAGGGAAGAACGTGGGAAGCTTTGATAGAAGGTGCGGATAAAATCTGATCGACAGCTTACAGTGAAGGAAGTTCCTTGTTAAACTGAAACGTATGACGTAATCATATCCTTCTTTACTGATACGTCAACATTTCAACTACAGGCCAGGCCTTTCCTTCAATACCAGGCCTGGGAATAAAATAGGTCTCAGCTGAAATTTTTACAAGTCGTTTATAAAACCTTGATTTTATAATAAACCATATTCACCAGAAACCTGTAAGGATATATATATATTGTTTCTGATATTATATTAATACTTCGTGCTACCTTACAGGATATATATATAGATATTGTTTCTGATACTATATTAATACTTCGTGCTACCTTACAGGATATATATATATATATTGTTTCTGATACTATATTAATACTTCGTGCTACCTTACATAATATCAGAAACAATATATATATATATATATATATATATCATCTAACGTAGCACGATATATTAATATAGTATGAGAGGCCTTAATAAATCACTGATAGTGCTCTTTTTTCCCCCATTTAATCTCAGGTTTATAACGTCATGGGAATGAAGACTCCTTATTCGCAACTTCTGATACAACAACATCGTTTCGTTGTTATAATATACCATTAATGTTGAAGAAGAACACTGTTGTACTAATGAGTTCGTTGGTGGGATGTTTATTCAAGATTTTCGCGTAAAGCTACACAGGGACCATGTCTGTTAGCCTTTTCTGATTTGGAACTGATACATCATAGGGAAGGCAGGTAGTAAACATCATCCAATTATTGGGTTACTCTAATAGGAGAGTAGGATTTGAACGTCCCCAACGAACTCAAAGTGTGGGGTACAATTTTTGCGGAAAACGGAACTCGAACCATGGACCTTCAAATTCACATTATAATATGCTAAACGCTAGGCCACTTTCGATCCAAAATTTTTTAAACTTCTCTAGAATTTGTAAATATCTATTTTTATCAAAATTAATTGCTTTATTTAAGTTAAAGATCAATTCTTTTTTCATTGTCTTTAGTTATAATTTGAATATTGAAGGTATATATATATATATATATATCTATAAAAACATAATAGTACTGTCTGTTGTACGTCCATATAATTACTTCTATATAAATATAATATTACTGTCTGTTGTACGTCCATATAATTACTTCTATATAAATATAATATTACTGTCTGTTATATGTCTATGTAAGTACTTCTATACAAATATTATAGTACTGTCTGTTTTATGTCCATATAACTACTTCTATACAAATATAATAGTACTGTCTGTTGTATGTCCAGGAACTACTTATACATAAATATAATAGTACTGTCTGTTGTATGTCTATGTAAGTACTTCTATACAAATATTATAGTACTGTCTGTTGTATGTCCATATAACTACTTCTATATAAATATAATAGTACTGTCT
>NW_013756540.1:0-1013 GCF_000517525.1 Limulus polyphemus | reverse complement strand
GAGGGGCCAGGCCAGAGACCAACCTTTATATGCACATCTTTCTTCTATGAAACTGGGGTTGGCTCTGGTCCAATCACTCTTCAAATGTGTACACATCTGGTAATCGTCACATGTGGTTTAACTAATCCCTGTGTTCTTCATAATAAAAGTTGTTTTGGCTTTAATAATGGACTTTCCATAATTCAGCTGCACAGATTTTTAAAATAATATTCATTTTTTTCTATCATTTAAGGATTTTTTACAAATCAGGAAGAAAAACTTACTTAGATCAAATTATTATTTTGTTTACCACAGTGAATATTTTTTATTTTCATGTTTGGACTCTCATGTCACGACTGGTCGAGAGAAATCTATAGTCAGTGGTTATCAACATTTTAAGCATAACAAAATGTGACCCAATTTCAATGAAAATGATTCACTTATGTAAAAGTACATACAACATTTTGGGAAAAATCTGTACGTGATGGAGAAAAATGGTATCATTTTTGGATTCAGCATACAGGAATGTAAAAATTTCAAGACAATAAAACCATCACAGGCCTGTGTTATTGGCCATTTGGCATAAAGGCCAATCTTATAACAATTTCTGACAGTTTGGTGATGATTTGTTCAGTTGCTGCTCTAAGCTATTGGTTCAGTGGGGGAGCTAAGAAACTCTGGTTGTTTAAAGAATAAACTGTCAAATAAGGTATCTCCTATGGTTCAAAGAAACTACAATTTCTCAGATTTAAGCTACTTTAACTTTGTAATGTTTAATATTTCTTCATTTGTTGGTTTGTAGCATTCAACTATTCACTTAAAATATAGAGAGTAATGATAAAATTACACACACACACACACTAAATAACACAGAGGATCAAGTCTATTCAATAATAACAAAAACTCTGCAACATAGCCATAAATGGAGTTTTTATTTAATATTGTTGCGTCAGCGAAGTCACATGACTAGTGTCCTGCCACGTTTCTAGAACTATCCTGTACCTTGGTGAATGCTCTAGCATTTACTAGATATA
>NW_013756539.1:0-1743 GCF_000517525.1 Limulus polyphemus | reverse complement strand
CCCTTAACAACTAGGACTAAATCAATAGCAAAGCTAGTAACAAATAAAACACTAAGTGCACTTGAAACTAGGACTAAATCAATAGCAAAGTTAGTAACAAATGAAACACTAAGTGCTCTTGAAAACTAGGGCTAAAGTTACTAACTGTACTATTGATTTAATCCTAGTTTTGAAGGGCACTTAGTGTTTTACTTGTTACTAACTGTACAATCGATTTAATCTTAGTTTTCAAGGGCACTTAGTGTTTTATTTGTTACTAACAATACTATTGATTTAGTCATAGTTTTCAAGGGCACTTAGTGTTTTATTTGTTACTAGCTTTTTTATTGATTTAGTCCTAATTTTTAAGGGCACTTAGTGTTTCATTTTTACTAACTTTGCTATTGATTTAGTCCTAGTGTTCAAGGGCACTTAGTTTTTTATTGTTACTAACTTTGCTATTGATCTAGTCCTAGTTTTCAAGAGCTCTGAGTGTTTTATTTGTTACTAACTGTACTATTGATTCAGTCCTAGTGTTCAAGGGACTGTAATGTTTTATTTGTTACTAGCTTTGCTATTGATTTAGTCCTAGTTTTCAAGTGCACTTAGTGTTTCATTTGTTACTAAATGTACTATCGCAAATGAAACACTAAGTGTTCTTGAAAACTAGGAATAGATCAATAGTACAGTTAATAACAAGTAAAACTAAAACACTAAGTGCCCTTTAAAACTAGGACTAAATCAATAGTATTTGCCCTTGAAAACTAGGACTAAATCAATAGTACAGTTAGTAACAAGTAAAACACTAAGTGCCCTTGAACACTAGGACTAAATCAATAGCAAAGTTAGTAACAAATGAAACACTAAGTGCACTTGAAAACTAAGACTAAATCAATAGCAAAGTTAGTAACAAATGAAACACTAAGTGCTCTTGAAAACTAGGGCTAAATCAATAGTACAGTTAGTAAGAAATGAAACACTAAGTGCTCTTGAAAACTAGGACTAGATCAATAGTACAGTTAATAACAAATAAAACACTAAGTGCCCTTGAAAATTAGAACTAAATCAATAGTATTGTTAGTAACAAGTAAAACACTAAGTGCCCTTGAACACTAGGACTAAATCAATGGCAAAGTTAGTAACAAATGAAATACTAAGTGCTCTTGAAAACTAGGACTAGATCAATAGTACAGTTAATAACAAGTAAAACTCTAATTGCCCTTTAAAACTAGAACTAAATCAATAGTACAGTTAGTAACAAGTAAAACACTAAGTTTGCTTGAAAACTAGGACTAAATCAATAGTACAGTTAGTAACAAATAAAACACTAGGTGCCCTTGAAACTAGGACTAAGTCAATAGTACAGTTAGTAACAAGTAAAACACTAAGTGCCCTTGAACACTAGGACTAAATCAATAGCAAAGTTAGTAACAAATGAAACACTAAGTGCTCTTGAAAACTATCATCGGTAATAGTCATATCAGTGGTAGTAACTTCATCAAGAGCTTCATTGTTTCCTTTCTCAAAACCGAGTAGAGTTTCTTCTTCGACAGTGGCTTTTTCAGGTGACACGTTTTCAGCAGCATCATTTGTTCCATTGTTCACTTCGTTCCAACTGAAATGTCCTGGACCGTGGTAACGCCAAAGCCTGTTGGCATGCACCACCTTTGGCTTACCTCGCCGACCACATTTTATCCGGAAAGTCACGTCTGAAAGACGATACACTATGTCACATGGGCCTTACCATAGAGAAGACAACTTAGG
>NW_013756538.1:0-1012 GCF_000517525.1 Limulus polyphemus | reverse complement strand
AATTTTATTTTATTAGTCAACATGGTTTCACTGAGGGAAAATCTTGCCTTACAAATCTTTGACATTCTTTGAAAAGGTTACTACTTATGTACATGAGGGTAAGGGTGTAGATTTGGTGTATCTGGATTTTCAGAAAACATTTGACAAGGTGCTACATAAGAGGCTTGTAAAAAAATTCTATGGGAGTAGGGAACAAGTTAGCAAATTGGATAAAAGACTGGCTGGTTGGAAGAAAGCAAAGGGTTGTTACAAATAGAGTTCAGTCAAACTGAATTAATGTTGCAAATGGGGTTCCTCAGGGCTCAGTCTTAGGACCTTTGCTCTTTATGATTTACATCAATGACAGATGAAGGAATGGTCAATAAATTAGTTAAGTCTGTAGATGATAAAAAGTCTTGGGCATTGCTAGCTGTGAAGAGGATGCTGCTGATTTACAAAGGGATTTAGATCATTAAGTGAGTTGGGCAAATAAATGACAGATGGGTTTTAATTATAATAAATGCAAGATAGTGCATGTGGATTATCATAATTTGAATTATAAGTATAATTTGGATGGGAATAACCTTCACAGTGTCATGAAAAAAAGAGATCTTGGTGTAATGGTTGATCAGTGCTTTAAACCATCCAAGTAGTGTGCTGTTGCTAGTGGTAGGGCAAATAGGATTTTAGGTTGTATCTACAGAAATATGGAATACAAATCTAAAGATGTTATACCTTCATTGTATAGGTCACTGGTTAGACCACATTTGGAGTATTGTGTTCAGTTTTGGAATCCTTACCTTAGGAAGGACACTGAAATGTTGGAAAAGGTTCAGAGACGGGTTACTAGAATGGTGTTTGGGATAGAGGGGTTGTCATACGAGAAGAGGTTAAAATCTCTCTGAAATTGTTTTCTCTTGAAAAAAGAAGTTAGAGAGGATATGATTGAGGTGTTTAAGATTATAAAGAGAATTGATAGTGTTGATGCATCATCCTTTTTTATACTTAACAATGAGAACAGTAGAACTAGGGG
>NW_013756537.1:0-1014 GCF_000517525.1 Limulus polyphemus | reverse complement strand
CTGGATCAAAACCTTGGACAAACCAATCATTTTCCACACATAACTCTTGAGTTGAACAAGCTAATGATAAGAAAAAATTAAACACTTAATTTTATCTTTACATACAAAATTATAAACAAATCACATATAATACATTTTTATTGTACATGTATACAGAGAATAGGCATAAAATATGTGTGCAAAAATATTCAATATCATTCAAGTTTACAAGCTATTGTTGATACTGCATAGTCAAATTAAATACATTTAGCTTTGCACATTAATTTATCAAAGAAAGATAACTAAAATGTCTTTAAGAAAAATACCTGCAAATCCACAATTTTTAATGTCAGATAATGCTTTACAATAAATGATTATGTTTTTTTCTATGCACAGTGGCATAGCAGTATGTCTGCGAACTGACAATGTTAGAAATCGGGTTTCTATAACAGTGGTGGGCAGTAGCTTAGTGTTCAACTACAAACAAAAAATCTTATTCTACACAAATCAGTTATTCAAACGAACAAAAATATTTTATTCACAATTTGCCTCATCTGTAATATAAATGCAAGTTAATTAACCACATGTACTTAACTCTAGATTAGACAAATAGTTAATCTTTGTGATCACTACACAAGGTCTTTTCCACCTGACTTACATTTTGTAGTATACTGTGTAACGAATTTGTTATTACATATTTATTTAATATCGATGTTTGTTTAGATTAAATTTATATTTAGAAACATACATAGCTTATACTGTTAAATATGTATTGCAAAACCCCCGCTTATTCTCCAAAGTTGTAGAAGATTCTCGTGAGTAAGAATTAACAATATATGTATGTATGTAAACATTTGTGTTAGCATCAGCATTGTTACATAATTTGAATTTTCTAGAAACTCTCCACAAACCTATAAATATAACCAATGCGATGCACCAAAAAAGTAGTATCTATTATTAGTTTGCTATAGTCAGTGTGCTATAAACTTCGGAAGCTATAACTGTGATTGTTATAATGTTTATCAATCGGAAAAC
>NW_013756536.1:0-1442 GCF_000517525.1 Limulus polyphemus | reverse complement strand
TTTTACCGAGTTGATTTCGTATGTGAAATGTATCAGTGTAATTAAAAGGGCAACCTTCATCGATTCATGAAGTTCTAGAGACTCTGTTAAATTAAGTTATTTTCTATCGTTCTATAAAGAGCACTGGATCACTTTTAATAATTTATATTAACCGTTGAGAATTTTCATTTCGTAAAGGTATTCCCATCCACTCCAAAAAGAACTGTTGATACGTATTCAACACTAAATAAAAAAAATACTATTTTTGAAATTCGGCACATAATTAGTAATAAAGAGAATGTCTCTTTTGTCTGTTTTTAAATTATTTATCTAAAAACACGCATAAAGATTATAGGCCTTGTTTCAGTTTAGTAAAGTGTATTTTTTTATTCAGGTTTAATAGCCTCCCAGTGGCTCAGCAATGAGCTTGAGGGATTACTGTTCTAAAACTTACGGATTCGATCTTTGCGGTACGTACAACACAGGTGGCACTTTGCGTTTAACAACAAACAAGCAGACTGTGTTGCAACTGATTATGTTCTGCTTGTAATTTAAGAACTCCGACGTAGCATTGCCATAATATTATGAGTGTATTTGTCTTCCTGATGAAAACAAAGATACAATTCTTATCATTATGTATCCATATTTAAGAAGGAAAATGTCAAGTAAGTTAACACTAAAATTTGAATTGATATAAGCAACAAATTTGACTTATTCCTTCAATATTGGATAATTAATTTCTAATTGTTCTTGAAAATATATACTAGTCATATCTGTAGACTGGGTGTGAATTAAAGGCTTAAAATTTATTAGTTTGTTTGTTTGTTTGTTTTTTAAATTTCGCGCAAAGCTACACGAGGGCTATCTGCGCTAGCCGTCCCTAATTTAGCAATATAAGACTAGAGGGAAGGCAGCTAGTCATCACCACCCAACGTCAACTCTTGGGCTACTCTTTTACCAACGAATAATGGGATTGACCGCAACTTTATAACGCCCCCACGGCTGAAAGGGCGAGCATGTTTGGTGGGACGGGGATTCGAACTCGCTACCTGCAGATTGCGAGTCGAGTGCCCTAACCACCTGGCCATGCCGGGCCTAATTTATTAATAATATAGAGAAAAGTTATTTTTCAATTCTTCGCATTATTGCCAGTCTGTTTAATTTACTTGCAAAATGAAACATTTCCAGAAAAGAGAGGATTTGTTTGTTTGTAATTAAGCACAAAGCTATCTTTGACTATCTGTGCTCTGCCCACCACGGGTATCGAAACCCGGATTCTAGCGTTGTAAGTCCGCAGACATTTCGCTGTACCACTAAGGGGGGGGGGAGAAAGAAAGTAGGAAACGTTTTCATGGGCATAAGTAAAAATCATAAACCTAAAGTTCTTCTGTATTTTCTTTTAGAAAAAAAACTGTTCCATTTTTTACCCACTTACTGGGGCCATTTTTACGGTTACGATAGGA
>NW_013756535.1:0-1014 GCF_000517525.1 Limulus polyphemus | reverse complement strand
ACAGTAATTGTTTATAGGCAATGAAATCAGCACTATAAAACAATAATGAATTAAATATCACAATACTATTATTGCTCCTGGCTGTCAACTTATTTTCATAATGGATAATGTCTGTGTTAATAGCATCCAAATGCATTGGGGATATCCCATCTATTAGACAATATCCATATGCCGATGTCAATCTAGTCAGTCGTCATGGAAAATCATTAATCAAATAAGAGTACAAAGCTGACCCACAATGTCTCAACTTCTACTGCCTTTCACTGTCTGTAGCCAGTTGTGGGAAGGCAGTTATCCTTAAATTTCTTAAAGTAGAAATGAACTGAAATAAAGTCATCCTAATATTTCTTCTAATTAAACTCCCAATTGCCACCCTTACAAAAAGATATTAAATAGAACTATAAGATATTGAATAGAACTAAACAGAACTATCAGATATTAAATAGAACTAAATACCCTACTTTAAACGTTCTTATATAGTTCTAACTCCCAAACTCCTCCCTTTCTCTTGAAGATATATTCAAGTACAACAAGGGAATGCCGAGAAAAACAACCCCAGCTACTTGAAGTTAATCTTTCCGTCCCGATTATACTGAATGAAATTACTAGAAAAATTATTATTAGCTATTTTTAACCTAAAGTAACTAACTCCCTCTTAATTTTTTATAAGATATTTTCCTTAATTGATAGTTTATTTTATAAAATATTTTTATATTTATTAAAAAATAAATATACGTACTTTTTTATTTCCTGTCTGTATAGCTATTATCTTTCAATTTATTTCTTAATAATAAAACATTATCCATAAAAAATTATAGTTATTACATACTATTAAGAACCGTTTTAGTTGAGATATAATAATACCTTTTAACATGATCAACAAAATAACACTATTAGGCGTGGGTAGACCAAGAATGGGAATATTAAATTCTCTTCTTTTATCAAAAACAATCAGCTGGACTGTACCTTCTATAAAGTAGTGTCCAAATCTAAATAATTAGCATGGACATCATT
>NW_013756534.1:0-1007 GCF_000517525.1 Limulus polyphemus | reverse complement strand
AGACGTATTGTTGTAGTTAACGTTCGTTCGTTATTATAGTTTGTTATAACGCGACTGTTGAGAATAAGTGTATCGGTAAAGTTGTATTCGGAAAGAATAAACCAGTTTTATTAAGTAAAGAACTTGTGTCGCTTAAGTTTCGTCAGAACGAAGTTACGGAAAATCAATTAACAAACAGAGACGTAACAATAGCATTTCTTCTGAATTTATCATTTATTCTGCATGTGAAAGTTTCACATAAAATGCTGCCGAGAAAGCAGTTCAGTTGATTTCGTTCTAGTTGCTTTTGTTCATTTGTTGTCGAAACATGTAGTATGTCCCCCAAAATATAACTACTTCGTTGTGCTTATAAGTCTTTGTTTGTGAGTTTATTAATACTGTACATTGTGTAAGAGTGTCCACAATAGTGTCCTTCGACGATCATTCAGGTGATATCTCAAGGTTACAGACTCATCTATGCGTCAATGAGAATGACCAGTCATGTGAAATGGTGCTTGTTCTGGGTTAAATCGATGTTTCTTGCAACATAAGAATGATTAATTTAGTTTTTCTGGTGCATGGATTGAATTTGAGCAGGTGAATATTGAGGATCTTTTATAAGTGATTGTACCATGTAAGAAAAGTAGGTATATACACGCTGTGTTTAGTTTGTTATGAGAAATATTGTTCATTTTGTGTTTTACTTTGTGTCCAGAGTCTTTATTTAATCTATTTTCACGACTTAGTTACCCAGAAATATATCGTTACTTCATAAAATGTATCTTGACTTAATCTATTGTTACAAGTAGACCCACCCAATTGCTCTAAGCTAATTCAATTTTACATAGATTTATCAAATAACTGTTTGTTACACACAGAATTTCAGAAATTGAATACCGAGAATAAAATGAACTCCGACGACAAATGGAAAATATTGTATCAGCTTGTTTGTTAATTTCTGGTATAAATTCTTTCCGAGGAACTTCAGCGATGCAAGTCCCTTCTTGATTAACCCAATTTATTCTTTC
>NW_013756533.1:0-1014 GCF_000517525.1 Limulus polyphemus | reverse complement strand
TATTTTTCATTACTTGTGTAATACTTTAATCATTATGTATCTTAGTTTTACACTGATACTGAATATTTCGAACTATACTTTTGTACCTAACTCCCACCTGATTTAATATGATTTGTCTAATATTACTACTAAATTGTATTCCTTTGTATTTGTGTGCTTTGATTATTTTTGGTCTCACTTATTATCTCAGCTAAATTATGAACATAATTATTTGTTAATGATTTTGGAACTGTGAATATATGAAACTCTCCAAATAAGATTAGTATAAACCACACACACAGGTTGAGTATGTTATATTAAAACGATTTTGGAGCCTCAACATATCGTTATTGTCCATGTTGCCATTTCTGGTCATGTTCTATTTGACGAACTGTGCATGTTGACAATAGCCCTGCAGCATAGATTCTGTTGCACAATGCTCCATCTTAAGGGTGCCATGTTAAAAGTACACCTCTCCTCTCTGCATGACCTTACATTGTCCATCCAATGTACAAAATACAAAAAATTGGGAATTTATAAACCTGTAAAAAGGGATCGTAAGAAAAGTAAGCAAACAAGATTGGAGATACGGTGAACTACAAACTCTTATTTTCGCTCCATGCTGTTACTCACTATTACATTTGGTGGAGTCAAAATAGAGATTAGTAGTTTGAGTAAATAATGTCTACAGTATCTCCAGCCTTGTTTCTTTGCTTTTTTACGATCTCTATTTGCAAGTTTTTAGATTCCCAAATTTTCATCTTGTTTGCTGGCTTTTTTTATGCTAAACTATGGTCAAAGGATTACTTGATATGGAAGCTAACTTTATGTATTGTAACGATAACAAACATAGCTAGTAGCTAGCTGATATGGTTCATGATAATTTACTGTAGCTATTGACTATTTGATCGCATTAGTTCAAGAGGTAAAATATTAAGCTGTAGCTGAAGATTATTTGTTTGATAATATAATGAGTATTTATAGTTTATGTGTAACTAAATTATCTTTATAATGCATAGTAATTGGCAAATATAT
>NW_013756532.1:0-1421 GCF_000517525.1 Limulus polyphemus | reverse complement strand
TAAACCTCCTTAAACAGTGTGTTACTAGAGTTAAACCTCCTTAAACAGTGCGTTACTAGAGTTAAACCTCCTTAAACAGTATGTTACTAGTGTTAAACCTCCTTAAACAGCGTGTATTTAGAGCTAAAAATCAATAAATACTATGATTCTAGTTAAACCTCTTAAACAGTGTTTGTATTTAAAGTTAAACGTTGATTACTAGATTGTATTTAGAATTAATCTGCTATAACTAGCGTGCTTCTAAAGTTAAACCTCCTTAACCAGTGTGTTTCTATAGTGCAACCCTAATAACCAGTATATTTCTAGATTTAAGCTTCAATAACCGGTATGTTTCTAGAGTGGAACTTCAGTAACCAAATCGTTTCTGGAGTTGAACTTCAATACCTAGTATGTTTCTAAATTTAAGCTTCAATAACCAGTATGTTTCTAGAGTGGAACTTCAATAACTAGTGTGTTTCTATAGTGTAACTTCATAATCGGTGTGTTTCTAAAGTCAAACTTCAATAACCAGTGTGTTTCTATAGTCAAATTTCAATAACCAGTATGTTTCTAAATTCGAACTTTAATAACCACTTTGTTTCTAGATTTAAGCTTCAATAATCATAATGTTTCTAGAGTCGAACTTCAATAACAAGTATGTTTCTAGCTTTAAGCTTCAATAACCAATATATTTCTAGAGTCGAACTTCAATAACCAGTATGTTTATAGAAACGAATTTCAACAACCAGTATGTTTCTAGATTTATGCATTAAAAAACCGATATGTTTCTAGAGTCGAACTACAATAGCCAGTGTATTTCTAGATTTAAGCTTTGTGTTTCTAGAGTCGAACCTCAATAACCAGTATGTTTCTGGAGTCTAACTTCAATAAACAGTATGTTTCTAGATTTAAGCTTCGTGTTTCTAGAGTCGAACTTCAATAACCAGTATGTTTCTATAGTGGAACTTCAATAACCAGTATGTTTCTATAGTGGAACTTCAATAACCAGTATGTTTCTAGAGCCGAATTTCAATAACCAGTGTGTTTCTAGATTTAAGCTTCAATAACCTGTGTGTTCCTAGATTTAAGCTTCAATAACCTGTGTGTTTCTATAGTTAAGCTTTAATAACCAGTACGTTTCTAGGGTCGGACTTCAATACCTACTATTTTTCTATAGTTAAGCTTCAATAACTAGTACGTTTCTAGAGTCGAACTTCAATAACAAGTATGTTTCTAGCTTTAAGCTTAATAACCAATATATTTCTAGAGTCTAACTTCAATAACCAATGGGTTTGTAGAGTCGAACTTCAATAACCAGTGTGTTTCCAGAGTCGAACTTCAATAACCATTATGTTTCTAGATTTAATCTTCAATAACCAGTATGTTTTTAGATTTAAACTTCAGTAACCAGTGTGTTTCTAGATTTAAGCTTCAATAACCAG
>NW_013756531.1:0-1049 GCF_000517525.1 Limulus polyphemus | reverse complement strand
GAATAAATATATTAATTGTTATCATTACATAGATTTAAATTGGCATTATCTTACTAAATAATTCAAAAGAACCCGCCTAATTACAGAACACTTAACAACAAAGGTGGTAGCTATGGGATTGCCCACCAGTGGCACAGCGGTATGTCTGCCGACCTACTACGCTAGAAATCGAGTTTGGATGCTCGTGGTGGGAAGAGCACAGATAGTCCATTGTGTAGCTTTGTGCAAAATGGCAAACAAACAAACAAGCTATGGGATTATTTTAATGAAAACATGATAGACATGCGAGTAAACTTCAACTGTCAAGATGGCGTCACGACGCAAGAGATGAAAGTTATTGGGAGTATGGAATTTAACCTGATAAGGTAAAGTATAGTGGAGAATTTGTTTTTGGCCTGGTATCTGTTTCGGTAATCGTAAAAGCCTGTCAAGATCACCGAAAGTGAAGTGACAAACAAGGCTCTGGTAATAGTCATGGTAGGCCTTGCAGATAGACCTAAACTCTGCAGTAGGTTCTGAAGTAGTTGAATGAGTTCCTGTGGACTCAAAATATATAAATGTCATAATTTGATCCACAAGAAACCATAAATTTCGAGCCAAGTCGGATGGGACATTGAAACATATGAAACTACACATATCCAATGACTGAAGAAGTAACATGCAAGGAAAAGAACGATGCTGGTACTGTATAACAAGATTAAAGATATCGATGCTGTAAGTGGAGAACAAATATGACTGTACTGTATAGATAAAGGAACAACAATAGTAATGATGTTTTAGAATATTTAGTGTTGTCACTTTTGAGGTAAAATATAGGAATTCTGATGTGCAAATCACAGCTTACCACCTTACTTATAAGAGCCATATGACCAGAGCTGTAGAGGTATTCTAGTTGATCAATGCCATATGTGACGTGACTTGCTCATAGAAGATCAAGATACCTTCTCCAGCAAGCCTTATGACTTAGGCAAATCAAATAAATATATCATAAGATTGATACTGGAAATGTAGCCCAACATTTATAACAGGCTAAGTTCTTCAACGAACTA
>NW_013756530.1:0-1631 GCF_000517525.1 Limulus polyphemus | reverse complement strand
GTAGAATGCAGTGTATAAACAGAGCGCCCGGGATCTGACGATCTTCCAACTTAGTTCGTATGTGCCCCACCAGACCCTTCCTCACTCCAGCCATGTTTTTTTCCTCCATCAACTGTAACACATCGAAGCTGATTCCACTCGAGGTTATAGCCTTGCAAAGTTTTCTGCACTTCCATGAAAATGTCTTCTCCAGTTGTTGTTCCGTGCATGCTGCAAACGGATGCCAACTTTTCTGTGATCTGAAAGTCCAAATTAACACCACGAATGAACATGAGAAGTTGTGACGTAGTCGAGAGATCAGTAGACTCATCCAGCACCAGAGAATGCCACAAGAAGTTCCTGGCTTTCTCGCGTATCTGTAATATCATGTTCTCTCCAAGTTCTTCTGTTCTCTGCACAACTGAACTTGCTGAAAGGCTGATACTTCCGAACAAATCGGCTTTCTCAGGACACAAGTCATTTGCTGCTTTCATCATACACTCTTTGATGATATTGTCGTCAGTAAACGGTTTTCCTCACTCTGCATCTTATGCACTATTTTGTAACTTGTACGAGTGACAGATTCATTTTTTCATATATTTATATTTAAATCTGGAACACTGGTTCAATACACGGATTAAACCCGAACAGGCGACTTTTTGCGACTTTGGATATCAGAGCGCTTTTTATTTAAGTACCTGCAATGAAGTTTCCAAGAAAAGCGATTATGAGCCTGCTGCAGCGATCGTGTTTTAACTTGCAATGCCGTGTTTAAACCAGTTCGAAGAGTGCAGTATATAAAAGGGACTGACTTTAGTGAATTATGTCATATATTTCGCATATTTGAGTGTTGAAAGAGCTCACAAGAGGTAAGCATCTAATATTTTCAAACTTTGATATTTATTTAAGCCCTATATTTTAATCGCTATACACTCAAAAAACGACTTAATTAAATTAACGAAGATTTTAATTAAATTAGTATCAAATTCTTAATACTATATTTGCCTATTAAGATTCTTAATATTTTTTATTAAATATGATCTTAATTATTTTTTATGAAGCTCTTCTAATTAACTTACATAATAAATTTTAAATGCATTGGCAAATTATTAAAATTGCTTAATCAAATAACTTATCGGGAAAAAACTTTTAAACCAGTTACGTAATAACGTTAATTTAATGTCATGAACTATTTACATTTAGTTTGTCATGTTTATATACATGTCAAACAAATTTTGAAAAATTATTATTTTTCTAAAACTTTTTTGGTAGACTATTCGATGTGTAAATAAACAATTGTTTTTAATTTTCAGATCCTGTTTTCTTCACCCATCGTTATGGCTATAAAGAAAAGAAAAGTAGATGCTGAGTGTCGCCTTTTCAATGAAGAATGGGGAGAAAAGTACTTCTTTGTGGAAATAAACAACCAGAAAGCTAGTTGCATGATATGCAACGAAAGTGTTGCCGTTTTGAAAGAGTACAATCTTCGGAGTCACTATGAAACAAAACATCTGTCAACATATTCGAAATTTTCTGTAAAGTTGCGTTCTGATAAATTTGAGTTCATGAAACGTACTTTGGAATCTCTTCACGAGAGTGTTTCCTGCACATATGTACAACACACAAATATACGTAGAAGCACACACAATACA
>NW_013756529.1:0-1063 GCF_000517525.1 Limulus polyphemus | reverse complement strand
GGGCTCATCTGCTTCATCAGGAAATGTCCTATCATCGGTAACAGTCACATTAGTGGTTGTAACTTCATCAAGAGCTTCACCGTTTACCTTCTCAAAACTGAGTAGAGTGGCTTCTTCAGGTGGCACGTCTTTAGCAGCGTCATTTGTTCTGTTGTCCACTTCATCCCAACTGAAATGTCCTGGACCGTGATAACGCCAAAGCATGATGGCATGCACCACTTTTGGCTTACCTCGCCGACCACATTTTATCCGGAAAGTCACGTCTGAGAGACGATCCACTATGTCATATGGACCTTCCCATAGAGAAGACAACTTAGGAGACTTCTCTTTGGTCTTCCTGGGATTATACAACCATACCTTGTCTCCAGGTACAAAGCTGACTTCAGTAGACGTTTTCGAGTTTGAATGCACTTGATGGTGAATATCATCTATCCTTTCAGATAAAACTTTCACGAACTCTGACACATTTTCAGGCAATTCATCTTAAGGTGAGTGTCCTATTATCAGGTCCACTGGCAACTGTAGTTCCCGACCAAACATCATCTTTCCTGGAGTGTATCCAGTGGGTTCATGCTCTGTTGTTCTATAGTCCATAAATAGTGGAGGGAGTAAGACATCACAGTCATCTTGGTAGCTATTACAAATATTTGCCAATTCCTGACCAATTGTACTTTTCTACCTTCCCATCAGACTGTAGGTGAAGTAGCGTTGTCCTGGTCTTTCGGATGCCAAACAACTTGCAGCATTCTTGAAACACAGCTGATTCAAAGTTACGGCATTGATCTTAATGCAGTTCGTATGGCACACCAAAGCTGAAGAAGAAATCACTAATAGCCGAAGCTACAGTATAGTTGTAGCTTCCTGATTTGGTATTGCATATGCCTCAGGCCACTTGGTGAAATAATCACTCACCACAAAAATGTACTTGTTTCTAGCATGAGTTTGGGGCAGAGGACCAGCAATGTCAATGGCTACTCTTTCCATTGGTATGCCAACTTGATATAACTTCATTGAAGCACATCCCTTATGCTTGGGCCCCTTTTAGCACAACATGTACTGCATC
>NW_013756528.1:0-1014 GCF_000517525.1 Limulus polyphemus | reverse complement strand
ACAATTACTCATCATTAAGAATTCTGCGTTAGTATAGAAGTTTTAAATGCATAAGAAAATATTTTACCATTACTCATCATCAAGAAGTCTGCGTTAGTTTTGAAGTTTTAAATACATCAGACAATATTTTAACGTTACTCATCGTCAAGAAGTCTACGTTAGTATAGAAGTTTTAAATCCATAAACAATATTTTTACCATTACTCATCATCAAAAAACTACGTTAGTATAAAAGTTTTAAATCGATAAGAGAATATCTTTAATATTACTCATCATCAAGAAGTCTGCGTTAGTGTAGATGTTTTAAATCCATAAGACAATATTTATTACAATTACTCATCATTAAGAATTCTGCGTTAGTATAGAAGTTTTAAATCCATAAAACAATTATTTTTACCATTACTCATCATCAAGAAATCTGCGTTAGTACTGAAGTTTTAAATAAATAAGACAGTATTTTTACCGTTACTCATCATCAAGAAGTTTGCGTTAGTATAGAAGTTTTAAATCCATAAGAAAATATTTTACCATTACTCATCATCAAGAAGTCTGCGTTAGTATAGAAGTTTTAAATCCATAAGATAATATTTTTACCATTACTCATCATCAAGAAGTCTGCGTAAATGTAGAAGTTTTAAATCCGTAATACAATATTTTTACCATTAATCATTATCAATAAGTCAGCGTTGGTGTAGAAGTTTTAACTCCACAAGACAATATTTTTACCATTACTCTTCATAAAGAAGTCTGCATTAATACTGAAGTTTTAAATGAATAAGATAGACTTCTTGATGATGAGTAACGGTTAAGAAACTACGTTAGTATAGAAATTTTAAATCCATAAGACAATATTTTTGCCATTACTCATCATCAAGAAGTCTTCGTTAGTATACAAGTTTTAAATAAACAAGACAATATTTTAACCATTACTCATCATCAAGATACCTGTGATAGTATAGAAGTTTAAAATCCATAATCAATATTTTTACAATTACTCATCATCAAGAAGTCTGCG
>NW_013756527.1:0-1844 GCF_000517525.1 Limulus polyphemus | reverse complement strand
TGTATATATACACACACACACACACATAAGACATTATATATATATATATATATATATAATGTCTTAATTAAAAACTGTCTAAAGCCAATTATTAATTATCTAAGAAGGGAGTTGTAACGAATTTGTTGCTATGTACTTATTTCATCGTTGCTTATATTAAGTTTATATTTAAAAATATGCGTAACTTATAGTGTTGGATATATATTGCGTGTAAAGAATTTGTTATACATGTATTTTAATGTCAACGTTAGTTTGGATTGAGTTTATATTTAAAAACATACCTAGCTTACAGTGTTAGTTACGTACTCCTTCTTTTCAAGTATCCACTTAAGCCTATTCAATTACTTTAGAATTTCAGTTGACAAGACAAACTATCTTCTCTATCAGTATCGTACTATTATTCTGTTTGGTATTCTTTCTTCTGAAGAACCTCTGTTCTTTTTGTCAAAGTGCACTCAAGCTGATTCAATTACTTTAGAACCATGCTTTGACGGAATAAATTATTTTTCTTATCTCATTTTCTACTGCTAGTTCCACTCTTAGCATATTAAACATTAGGCCTATGTCAATCGTTAGATCTATCACTTTGTTACGATTGTTCTGTACGATTCTTAAATTCTTCCCGAGGAACTTCAGCGATACAAGTCCTTTCTTAAATAAAACTAGTTTATTATTTCTCAAAACAACTTTGCAATACACAGAAGTTCCACAGTCACCTTAAGTTGAACACACTCTATAATTCACAATGATTCACGCACTTTTCTTATGGTCACTACCGCTCACTTGACTCAATTATTTGTCTCTATCTCTCTATCTGCAATCACATCTCAACTTTATTTGCCGGACTTATATAGTAAAATAGAGAGCACCGAGAAAAGACTAGAGTTGCCAGGAAAGTGATGATCCTTCTAGAACTCATGACGTGTTACTAGCGTCACATGACTTCCGCTGTCGTTACACTGCCCCTTCCTTAGTATTGTTCATCCCGAACAATAGCCACTTACATTAAACCAATAAACAATTAACAATAACTTAATTAAATGTACAGAATTTACAAACACAAAATTAAAATTCAACAAAGTCTCTTAATTTTACGGGACGTATCTTATTCCGTACTGGTCTCTGTCTCGTTGGCTTCTGCTTCATGTGGGGTTCATCTGCTTCATTAGGAAATGTCCTATCATTGGTAACAGTCACATCAGTGGTAGTAACTTCATCAAGGGCTTCGCTGTTTCCTTTCTCAAAACCGAGTAGAGTTCCTTCTTCGACAGTGGCCTTTTCAGGTGACACGTCTTCAGCAGAGTCGTTTGTTCCGTTGTTCACTTCATCCCAACTGAAATGTCCTGGACCGTGATAATGCCAAAGCCTGTTGGCATGCACCACCTTTGGCTTACCTCGCCGACCACATTTTATCTGGAAAGTCATGTCTGAGAGACGATCCACTATGTCATATGAGCCTTCCCATGGAGACTTTCCTTTGGTCTTCCTGGGATTATACAACCACACCTTGTCTCCTGGTACAAAGCTGACTTCAGTAGATTCTTATCATAAGATAACTTCATCGAATCAGCAGACGTTTTCAAGTTTGAATGCACTTGATGGTGAATATCATCCATCCTTTCCGATAACACTTTCACAAACTCTGACACATTTTCAGGCAACTCTTCATAAGGTGAGCATCCTGTTAACAGATCCACTGGCAACCGAAGTTCCCGACCAAACATCAACTTTGCTGTTGTGTATCCAGAAGCTTCATGCTCTGATTTAATATCTATTATTGGTTCCATTTCACCATCATCAACTCCTTCAGTCACTTTGACTTCAGCTTGATGACATCTAATTAG
>NW_013756526.1:0-2133 GCF_000517525.1 Limulus polyphemus | reverse complement strand
AAGAAAACTGGCTAGGAAATTTCTGAATCTATGAATGTATTACCAATATTTTAAAGTTATTTTCTGCCACAGTTCATCCTATTTCAAAGATTTCAAAAATTCAAAGTGATATTAAATGTTATCAATAACTGTTTACTCAAGTATTAATGTATTCAATACTTGAAAAATCCAATGAACCTCAAGAAATACATTTTATGTCAGTAATTGTACAGTAAAAGCTGCATTATCAGAAATACAGGATGAAAAGATGATTGTCCATTTTAGTAAATTTATGAACTCTCCAGAAAGAACACACCACATGACTCATAAGAGACCGTTTAACCATTTCACGGAGGATTCACGCAATTTGAGGAAATTAAGTCCCAAATTTCACATGTACAATAATACATGCGGTAACTCTGAGATTTCTTAACGTATACTCTCAAAAACTTATAAGGTTTCATTAGAGATCATAAGTATCTTGTACACAAATAATGACAGTTTTATAATTAAGTGTTTTTACTAAAATATGTTATTTTTCTATTACAGGGTACTCGCATACAAAGTATTAACAAATCTAGTGCAAAGTGATTTTCATTATAAAAATACTTTTCTTTGTCTTATAGTTTCATATTTCATTTGCATAACCTCCCAAAAGGATATCAAAAGTTTTTTTAAGGTACATTTGTATATTTTATTTTTCATTTTCTCTACTGTATCACTAACTCTAACTACTTGTTCCAAATCTGAAGATGAGAAAACTGAGCCCAAGTGAGGTTGAAAAGAAGACCCCCCCACCCCCCCAAATGAATGAGGTATTGATAGGGGGTAAGAATGAACTTATAGTGAAAATGTCAAGAGTTTGTACCACCTGACAAAACACTTAAACAGCCAAGGTGAGTCCAAAAGGTAGAACCCTGAACTGGAAAACTTGACTTAGAGCAAGAAATAACTATCAACACAGTGGGCACTGTAGGGAAGAACTCTGAATTGTAGATTACGAAGAGAAAATGAGGTTTCTAGTATCACTAATGTAGGAAAAGGAACCAAAGCCAAGCTCAGCCCCATGAACAGGAAAGAAATGAACACGTCAGCAATGTAATAAAGCCAAAATTTTAATTCGCACACTGATGGAAATTAGAATGATAAGGCACATAGTTAATAATTATGAAAAATGAATTATATACTACTGGTAGTAATGATATGTAAGGTACATACTATTGAAACATAACCAATTAACAAAGTACTTATAAATATTAAACAGACAAACCATCTCAATTTACCTAGTCCACAAAGTATCCAATAATAATGAACATGCAAACCAACGAAAATTACATAGAAAAAACGTAATCAATATCTAACCTACAATTCCTTTAAATTAACCTAGATAACAAAGAACAGTGAATTATGTCCTACACTGATGAAAACTGGTATGAGAAGGAAAAAAAAAACTACTGAAATAGAACAACAAATTGATGTTACTAGTAATAATGATATGTAACTTAAACACAATCTAAACATAACTAGTGAAAGTACTTTTTAATAATGATCTAACAATTCCATGAAATTTGCCAAGCCTACAAGAAATATAATATTAACCCTATTACTACAAGTATCATTTACTGCGCATGACACAAGGTTTTAATGTCTTACATTCAAAATTTTATTAAACTACTTTTTGTTTAAGTTATATCAATTAGAACAGCATAAAATCTGAGTTAATAATCCATACTTTAATAGTGTACAAGTTTTAAGTTATTAATTCTACAAGGCAATATTTTAAAAAATCATGAATTTCCACTAGTGTGACCCATGTAACACATTTTCTCTTAGCATGTCATCATCCCAATTTTATCCACCACCCCTTTGAATAAGTATGAAATTAAATGTAAATTACTCTCTATAAAATTGTTATTGATCAGAGAAATTATATTTTTCTAGCCTTCAATTTTGTTTCGTTACAGAGCTATCGAATAGAAAATCAGACCCCTCCTTTCACATACTCTCTTTCACAGTTCTCTCTTAAGTTTCAATATATATATTACCTATAACCAATAGAAATTCAAGGTTTTCATCTATCAAATGACATATTGTATAACATTATGCTCTGAGCTGTTAGATGTCAATTTTACTCAGAGTACCAACATCGTTCCC
>NW_013756525.1:0-1012 GCF_000517525.1 Limulus polyphemus | reverse complement strand
GCTTTGCAAAGCATCTTTCATCAGACTTTCCAAAACTTTTCCCACAACTGATGTAAGACTAATTGGTCTATAATAACAGGGACAATTTTTATCACCTCCCTTGAAAGAGGAATGATATTAGCTAACTTCCAATCCTTTGGCATCTGCCCACTATTCAAGGAACTTACAAAACATAGCAGCAAGTGGCTCATATTCAATCCTTAACCTCCTTCTAAACCCTTGGGGAAATATTATCTGGCCCAGGAGCCTTATCATTTTTTTTTAACTTCAAACTTTATGTTGAATCATACAATATATTTACCATAAATTTAACTGTAACATGAATACTAGGATATATTCAGCAAAAATAAAATAATTTCATGTAACTTAAATTTTCATATGATAAATCTTCCTAGGAAGCTCTTAATTATGAGGTAATTAAATATGAAATTTTTGTTGTTAAAGCCAGTATCCTATGGTGATTCAAGTTTATAATTGTAATGATATATAATAGTGTAAACAAATATGGAAACTATGCACAATAATCAGTACAGAACATGCCAGCTACACCACAGAAGTACAATTCCTGACCCATATAGTAGAAGAACTATGTTGATATAGTATTAATTGGCACACATTCAACAAATAAGAAACTGCCATCAATATCAGTTCCCAAGTATACCTTATGTCAAACATGTAGCGGCTACCACTTTTGATTGTGAAAGTTTTTAAATGTGACAAATTGGAGATAAACTGGTGTATCAGTGGTGATGTATGCAAGATGTTTTGCAGGCTTGGGAAGCTGGCACTGTTAATAACAAACTCAATTGAGTGATGTTAAGTGTTTCAGCATCTGCTCTCAGCAAGATAAAACAATCGTTCTCAAAGGCAATTGAAAAAGAAAATGTTTGTTTTATAATATATCAACTAAAGTATATTGTTTTACGATGTAATATAAAAGTACTTTAAAAAGTTAATATTGTATGAAGTGGTCCATGAACTTTTGGGATCAGAAATAGCTGGCCCTTAGATG
>NW_013756524.1:0-1015 GCF_000517525.1 Limulus polyphemus | reverse complement strand
AAACAATTCGAAACCTTTCTAAATGTCGTCAAGTTAGTAATGCCTTTGTAATGGAAATGATAATGTTCACGAGCTCACCTTCAGATCTCTGTAGACAACATATCTTTTATGCATGTGTTCAAGGCCTAACGTGACTTCACTCGCATAAAACCTCATCTCTTCTTCTGAAAAAACACCATGTTGTGACAGATGGTAATGCAAATCACCACCTACAAATACAAACATTACAACAAATCATCCAGTGAGCTCACCATGGTGTGACAGATAAAACTTATCACCACCTACAAATACAAACAGTACAGCAAATCATCCAGTGAGCTCACCATGGTGTGACAGATAAAACTTATCACCACCTACAAATACAAGAAAATACTAATCTATTTGTGTTCAATAGACATAATAATATGAATAAATTTCAAGCTAGAAATACAGACCTGCCCACAAAGAGAGAATAAGATGAGCAGATCTTTGCTAAACATCTATACTATTATTCTGCTTGTTTGTATGTACGACCGTTACGCTTTCTGACCGAGAACCTGCTGCATAACCATGCGTAGTTAGAATGTTTCCCCAAGAAAAACTGTGCATGCTCATTATTAACTCGACGACAAACAGTCTGCCTGAGGCAGAGAGATGCAAAGCTCAGTGATCAAGTTGCTACAATTGCTGTATGAAACAAGAAGTAACAACAAAAGGGGAATGTAAATATACTTTACTAACCATTTTGTACAACAGAATATTAAAAACTTATCAAAGTGTTTAGAAAAAATTTGACGTTAGGTCGTAGAATAACATAATAAGTTTATTTATCAATAGTATTAAGTACAGTAAAGTTTAGTCCTAACTAAACTAAAGTAAAAAAAAACTTGCACAGGTTACAGTGTTAATTTATCTTTTTATCGAACGTATGCCTAACATAAGTTAAAGTTTTACAAAGTACGGCCAATATACAAGTGGATTTACACACTTCGTTGTCTACGATTACAATTCGTTTATATTGTGCTAAAAATGTTAT
>NW_013756523.1:0-1017 GCF_000517525.1 Limulus polyphemus | reverse complement strand
AGTTGTGCAGTTGGGTAGACCTTTTGTGGCATACGTCCTAAATCCTGTGCCAGCTCTTGGAGACTGTCCTCTTTAGCACGGATTCTCGTCCTAAACCTAACTCTGTATACTTCGGACTTACTTTGGGTTCCGTACCTGAGTTCCAGAGCCTCTACCAGTTCTCTATAGTTGTGTCTGTCGGCTGCTGTCAACTGTCTAAGTATTTCCAGTGGTTGTCCCTTCAGGTTTGTTGCCAGGTACACTGCTTTCTGCTCCTTTGTCCATCCATTCATTTCTGCCAGTAGCTCAAATTGTGCTCTATATGCTTCCCATAGTGCCTTACCATCGAATTCATGTGGCTTCCTTTGTACTAGATCACCCCTATTGCTGACACTCATGTCTAGAATGTGATTTCTGGCAGGATTGAAGATGTCTGCATTAGAGTTTAGCTGTGGGTTCTGGAAGGGGCTTTCCATTGTCTGGGGCTGATTAGGTCCTTGGCTAATATATCCTCCCTGTGTAAAAGACAGTAAATCGTCCCTTAATGTATTTAATTCATTTTGGAATTTACTAATCTTTTCCATTTGTACTTCTTGCTTCCTTTCTTGTTCCAGTTGCCACTGGTGCTGGTTTTCTTTAGTCTCTCTTCTTGTTTATTTTTTCGTTCTTCTTGTTTTTTTCTTTTTTTCCTCCAACAACTGCTGTAATCTCTCTTCTTGTTTCTTTTCTTTTTTCCTACAACAACTGCTGTAATCTCTCTTGTTTATGTTGCTGTCCGAGCGCCCACTGTTGCATGGTTTTCTTGACACTGCTGTTGTCTCTTTTCTTGTTTCTTTTGTTTTTCTTCCAACAACTGCTGTAATCTCTCTTGTTTGTTTTTCTGTTCGATCTGCCACTGTTGGATGTTTTTTTTGATACTGCTGTTGTCTCTCTTCTTGTTTGTTTTCTCGTTATTCTTGTTTCTTTTGCTGTTCTTGTATTGCTGCCATTAAATCTGCTAACCTGTTGTTTGATTTGCCACTTCTCGTTTCCATCTTC
>NW_013756522.1:0-1957 GCF_000517525.1 Limulus polyphemus | reverse complement strand
GTAACTACTACAGCTAGTAGTTATAGTTAATATCACTATTAAAGTTGTTAGTTATAATGTTACTACTACATCTAGTAATTAACAGTTAATATATATCATTAATAAAGTTGTTAGTTATAATGTTACTACTACAGCTAGTAGTTATATTTAATATCACTAATAAAGTTGTTAGTTATAATGCTACTACTGGAGCTAGTAGTTATAGTTAATATCACTATTAAAGTTGTTAGTTATAATGTTACTACTACAGCTAGTAGTTATTGTTAATATCACTAATATAATTGTCAGTTATAATGTTACTACTGGAGCTAGTAGTTATAGTTATATGTGCCAATTTCACAGATTTCATTCTAAAACACACTAACCTAATTTCACCATTCGAGGTATAAAACGACCACCCTGACCAAGCAACGAGATACATCGGGTAATAGGCATATATTGACATACACTTTATAGTCAGTTTCCCTTTTCTATTCAGTAACTCAACAAAGCGGTGGTTTGGTAGAGTTTGTAAGTTGCTTTCGTCCTGTCAGTAACTCAAAAACACAGCGGTAGAGTTTCTCAGTTTGCTATGTCCTGTCCGTAACACAGCAACACAGTTTTATGGTTGTTTGTCAGTACCCTTTGTCCTGTCAGTAACACAGTAACACGGTTTTATGGTTGTTTGTCAGTTCAATTTGTCCTGTCAGTAACTCAACAACACATTGGTAGGGTTTCTCAGTTAACTATGTCCTGTCAGTAACACAGCAACACAGATTTATGGTTGTTTGTCAGTTCACTTTATCCTGTCAGTAACTCAACAACACAGTGGTAGAGTTTTTCAGTTCCCTATGTTCTGTCAGCTACATAGCAACATAATTTTATAGTTGTTTCTCAGTTCACTTTGTCCTGTTAGTAACACAATAACACATCGGTAGAGTTTCTCAGTTCACTTTGTCATGTGAGTAACTCAAAAACACAGTGGTAGAGTTTTTTAGTTCCCTATGTTCTGTCAGCTACATAGCAACATAATTTTATAGTTGTTTGTCAGTTCCCTTTGTCCTGTCAATAACACAACAACACAGTGGAGGAGTTTCTCAATTCCCTATTTCGTGTCAGTAAATCAACAACACTGCGGTATAGATCCTCGGTCCCCTATTTCCTGTCAGCAACTCAACAACACTGTGGTGTAGATTGTAAGTTCCACATTTCCTGTCAGTAACTCAACAACACATTAGTAAGATTTTTCAGTTCCTTTTGTCCTGTCAATAACTCAACAACACAGTAGTAGTGTTTCTCAGTTCCCTTTATCCTGTCAATAACACAGTGGTATAGATTCTCAGTTCCTATTTCCTGTCAGTAACTCAACAACACTGTGGTATAGATTCTAAGTTTCCCATTGACTGTCAGTAACACAGCAACACATTTTTATGGTTGTTTGTCATTTCCCTATGTCCTGTCAGTAACACAGCAATACTGTGGTAAAGTTTCTCAGTTATCTTTGTCCTGTCAGTAACTCAACAACACAATGGTAGAGTTTCTCAGTTCTCTATGTCCTGTCAGTAACACAACAACACAGTTTTATGGTTGTTTGTCAGTACCCTTTGTCCTGTCAGTAACTCAACAACACAGTGATAGAATTTCTCAGTTCCCTATGTCCTGTCAGTAACACAATAAGACAGTTTTATGGTATATTCTCAGTTCATTTTGTCTTGTCAGTAACTCAACAGCACAGTGGTAGGGTTTCTCAGTTCCATATGTCCTGTCAGTAACTCAACAACACAGTGGTGAAGTTTGTCAGTTCCCTTTTTCCCTGTCAGAAACTCAACAACACAGTGGTAAATTTCTCAGTTCCCTTTGTCCTGTCAGTAACTCAACAACACAGTGGTAGGGTTTCTCAGTTCAATATGTCCTGTCAGTAACTCAACAACACAGTGGTGAAGTTTGTCAGTTCCCTTTTTCCCTGTCAGAAACTCAA
>NW_013756521.1:0-1015 GCF_000517525.1 Limulus polyphemus | reverse complement strand
GTACTGTTGTATATATATATATATATATATTAAAACTTATTTGTGTCAAAAACAAAAATGGTGTGAATCAATCTTGTTGGCAAATAGCATAAATTAGATAAAATATCGGCATATTTCTAGACACTAAATCCAAGGTATAATTCAACTATTAAAATTTAAATTATTTAACTCAGCTGCGGATTAACAATGAAAAATAAACAAAAAATATTAAAAATAAATATATTACGTACATTAAACATTTTAACTCGTTATTTTCGTTATTAATCTCTTGTTTCATAATGCTCTAAAACCATATGTATATCGATATTTGATTATTGCATTTGCTTTACAGTTGTTGTAAGAGATTTACAGTAGCAAATAAGATATACTCAATCAGATCGAGAATTTGCCAAGGAATACTACTGAAGTCACTTGCATGCTTTACGAAGCATTTTTGGGTAATGCCAGCACGATGGACCGCTGCATTGTCGCCTTGAAAGAGCCTTTGTCTATCCAGATGGAAATACAGCATTGAATGGTGTACATGATCGCAACAGCGTTCAGTACACTCTGGATATCAATTGTCCTTCTAAATTAATCAAAGAACCCAACTCCTACAATAAAAACATTCAGTGAACCATCACCACAACATCATGTAGTATTGGAACGACACAAGTAAGGAGCAAAACCTAGGGCCTCATGTTGTTTTCTTCACATATCTTTACTTTACCGTCAGTACAGACCATTTATAGGGTAACCACGACTCCTCAGACCACATCACATTCTTCCAGTCATTCATTGCTCAAAATTTGCTTTCTAAGAGCTACTGAAGCCTTACTTTCCTGAGACTGACGGCTTATAGACTAGTTATAGGCTGAACAATGACTGCTTTTGAAATAGCATTCTCATTTTACAAGGAGGTCTACTACTGAAAAAGTTCCAACCGAAAATAAAATAAGTAGATAGGATTTTATATCTTAGCGTTTCGTTTATTCAGTATTCCGCAGCCTCTAGACTTGCGTGGTCAAAAATTAAC
>NW_013756520.1:0-1016 GCF_000517525.1 Limulus polyphemus | reverse complement strand
TCGTTGTCTCCATCAAAACTACTTGATATTAATGGTTGTATACGATGGGTTTCAGGGAAAAGTATAGTCATAAGTATCCCTATGAAAGGATAAAAATACAACAGGTATATGGGAATGAAATTAAAAATTATTCATCTTTACGCAATCAAATAATGTGTGTTTATTAATGCATAAAGTGTTTCATTATAATTCATATTATATGAATAACGAATATCAAACTGTATCAATCTCATAGTCAATATATGTTGATACCCCTTACGAATCCCTTAAATAACTGAAAATAATTTTGATAATTATATTTGATGCAAGACAACAGTATTAGGATTAGTGTAATTTTTAACAATACGTCTTATTTTTGTTCTCTTAGGCTTTATCCAAGTACATAATATTATTTCAACCACCTTATTATGGACGACGCGTTTCGCTTAATACCAGAGCTCATTAGTCCAGCTGGGATACAAATAACATAAAGGTGTTTCTTGCTCTTGAATGTTTCTCATTTCGACAGTTTTAAACATTATAAAACCATGTTAGTTCATTTGAGTCGTGAGTCAGACATTTATTCAGTTTTATTTTTCTTCATGATATAACAAATTTGATTGAAACTTCAAATGAAACTGCTAATATATAGGGTGTTTTTCTTTTTTCCTAAAGAGCTATGTACGAGATTTTTACTAGTGAATATTAAACCATGATATAAGTTACGTTGCTTTATCAGTAAAGTTTTGACATAAATTGTCGTTTTATTGTCACGGTTATATAACTCTGTGTAATATATAAAGGAAATATACTAGTGAAACTAATCATGAAAAATAAAAAAAATTAGATCTTTGAAATACATTAAATAAGAACACATATTATTCCTTGAATAACAACACTTGATTCTGACCTATTTTACCTATGAATGAAACAGTCGCTGTCACACAAAACGTAGCAAACCATCCTAATGAAGAAGTAACACGATGGAGAACTAAAGGCCAGAGAAAGAAAGAAGCTGTCTGGAATATAATGTATTG
>NW_013756519.1:0-1014 GCF_000517525.1 Limulus polyphemus | reverse complement strand
CATGTGGGGGTTCATCTGCTTCATCAGGAAATGTCCTATCGTCGATAACAGTCACATCAGTGGTAGTAACTTCATCAAAAGCTTCACCGTTTCCCTTCTCAAAACTGAGTAGAGTTTCTTCTTCGACGGTGGCTTCTTCAGGTTGTACGTCTTCAGCAGCGTCATTTGTTCTGTTGTCCACTTCATCCCAACTTAAATGTCCTGGACCGTGATAACGCCAAAGCCTGTTGGCATGCACCACTTTTGGCTTACCTCGCCGACCACATTTTATCCGGAAAGTCACGTCTGAGAGACGATCCACTATGTCATATGGGCCTTCCCATGGAGAAGACAACTTAGGAGACTTCCCTTTGGTCTTCCTGGGATTATACAACCACACCTTGTCTCCTGGTACAAAGCTGACTTCAGTAGATCTCTTACCATAAGTTAACTTCATCGAATCAGCAGACGTTTTCAAGTTAACGCACTTGATGGTGAATATCATCCATCCTTTCCGATAACACTTTCGCAAACTCTGACATATTCACATGCAACTCTTCATAAGGTGGGCATCCCTTATGCTTGGGTCCCCTTTTTGCACTACATGTACTGCATGTCCTACACCATTCTTCCACATCTCGTCTCATACCTATCCAGTAAAATCTTTGTCGTCGATGACTCAATGTCTTCTTAATTCCGAGATGTCCTCCTGTTAAACTATCATGGGATTGACGCAACACAACTTCCCGTAACTTTCTCGGTATAACCGTTTGCCAAGTCGTCAATATCCCATCTGTAGTTTCCCATCTCCGTACAAGAATACCATCTTCAAGCCTCAACTGTCCCATTGTACCCAATAGTTCTTTGTCACAGGGCTTAGTTTAGACACCTTCTCCCAAGCAGGGTGCAAAACACTTGCTTTAAGAAAATCAATCTTTGGCTTCAGATCTTGGTCTTTCTCCTGTTCTGCTTTGATGTCTATATTTGGTTCCACTTCATCATCATCAACTTCTTCAGTCACTTTGGCTTCACCTT
>NW_013756518.1:0-1015 GCF_000517525.1 Limulus polyphemus | reverse complement strand
AGTCCAGAAGAATGATGGGACCCAATGTTGCTGTGTGTACTTCAGGGCTCTTAACAATATAACTGAAAAGGACTCATACCCACTGCCAAGAATTGATTATACTTTTGATGCCCTAAGTGGAGCCAGGTGGTTTTCAACTCTGGACTTAATGTCGGGTTCCCATCAAGTGAAAATGGTTGAAGCAGATAAACCTAAGACTGCATTTAGTTATGTTCAAGGTCTCTGGCAATACTGTGTGATGCTTTCGGGCTTACCAATGCTCCAGCAACATTTGAGAGGCTGTTGGAATGAGTACTGGAAGGCTTACAATGGAGGATAGCTGTAGTGTACCTGGATGATGTCATTGTGTTTGCAACAACATTTGATGAGGAAGTATTCAAGCGTTTGACAGCAACAAACCTCAAACTCCATCCCAAGACATGCCATTTGTTCCAGAAAGAGGTGCTTAACTTGGGTCACATTGTAAGTGAGCACAGTGTGCAAACTGATCCTGACAAGGTGAAAGCAGTGCGTGATTGGCCAACACTAGACAATGTGGGAGAGTTAAGAAGTTTATTGGGACTCTGTACCCATTACCAGAAGTTTGTGAAGGACTTTGCAACTATAGCTGCTTCACTACATGATTTAACAAAAAAGGCCAGAAGTTCAAATGGACAATTTCTTGCCAGCATGCTTTCAGGACATTGAAAGAAAAATTGGCCTCAGCTCCACGTTTAAAGCTTCCAAATCCCTCACTGCCATATATATGTAATGTCGGAATTGAAGGAGTGTTGTCTCAGAAAGTGGGTGAAAATGAACGTGTGGTGGCCTACTTCAGTAGGGTCCTGAGTAAACCAGAGAGGAACTACTGTGTAACACGGAGGGAACTCCATGCTATAGTAAAGAGTCTGACATATTTCCATCCTTACCTCTATGGTGCCAGGTTTACCATCAGGACAGACCATGCTGCATTACACTGGTTAAGATCATTAAAGAACCGAGAGGGACAACTGGCACATTGGATCGGAAAAATAGA
>NW_013756517.1:0-1014 GCF_000517525.1 Limulus polyphemus | reverse complement strand
GAAAAAACAGACATGAAAAAAACATTGCTTAAGACTTAATAAAAAAATTATATATTTTGCATATGAAAGCATTGTAATGTTTACTGATAATCTGCCAAATTTCGATAACATTCGCTTACTAATTTAAAAGTTATAGCATGAAAACTATAACAAACACAAAATGGTTACGAGGTCGGTCCCAGGGACGGAGCCTGTGCTGAAAAAGAGTTAAAAATTGTCAATTTTGTAGTTGAAATTATTAAACAGCACATGTCAGTCATATCTGTATAGATTCTTGGTAAAGAATCTATTATCTTATATTAAATCATGTTTTATGTTTGTGAATTTGTTTGTTTGCCCACTATCTTCTCCCACAGTTTTGGAACTAGCAGGACCAAACTTGGCAGGAAGACTTGGGTAGCCCCGAATTTGTTATCTGTGTGGCATGCTTCCATTAATAATCTAAACATACTACATAGTTCTTCATGTGATAATTTGTTATAATTTCTTGTATCATATGCATGGAAAATATAGAAGAGAACCATATAAATTCAATTTGAAACATGTTTTTTAACTTTAATGTTGCCCCCCAAAACAAGATATAGCTGTTCTAAAAATGATTAAAATTAGATTTTGGTTAGGGGGCTTTGCCCCTGAACCCCCTGACAAGTGGCAATGCCCCTTGACCCATGTAGTATGAGGACCCCATTGACCCCTTTCTACTTTTGAAACCTACCCTTCCACTTTAAATATTAATGACAGCCTTGGTCTAGTAGTAGGTTTGTGAGGTTGCTGAACTCAATTCTGGAATTATATTTTGTGTTCCTGGCCTTCTTTGGGATCCTGCAAGCACAACTTTTGAAACTGTGTTCAAACCCCAATTAATAGCAAATGGGACTAAGTTTGCCATATGTACACAGGTATCCTGAGCAAGTGTTCTAACATTTTATTTTGTATATGTGTGTGTGTAGAGGGGGAGACCCCCTGTGAATCATGAGGGAGCTTTGATTCTTACAGTGAAACATAGAGTTGTTT
>NW_013756516.1:0-1017 GCF_000517525.1 Limulus polyphemus | reverse complement strand
TATATCTGGCCACACCTTTTTATCGTAAACGGTCGGGGCCATAACGTGTTGGTTCAAAGTTTCAAAGCGTTGCTGAATTATCGACTACGTTATGGTCACGATGACTTAGCATACACCTTTTCTAGTGTGTTAAATCCTCACAACAAGTTTCGGTGAAGTTGTTACGGGAATTCATCAAGCGCTTATTCGTTCTAAACTGATTTTTCGTAGTAATTTAGAAATAACCTTATAAATTTTATTTCTTACAAGTCTCATAATTTTCCTCTTTTTTCTTTTTTTTTTCTTCTGTTACAGCAACAGAATTTCTGGAGTCCCAGTTTCCTTCTGTGCTTGCAGTGGTAGGTAAAAGTAATCTATCAGCTTTTCTAATCAAAAGTCGTTATGTCCTAGATCTCTTTTGGGCGTATATGTGTTACTTTTTGTATGACCACCAATCCCAGTGGAAGAGGTAAAGCCAGGGGGCAGACTGGGACACCGGGAGATGGAAAATATTTGGTGGGCCGACGGTACATGGAAAAAAAGTGATTTTTTTTAAACAACGTTCAAATCGGGTTTAACAGAGTGGCTAATTTCCCGTTAATGTTTTATACAGCGTGATTGAGCAAGAAACCGGTAGTTACATTGCTAGTTTCAAATTATTTTTGTGTGAAGAAGTTTCATCTGAGTTTGTGGTCGTACAGGCTTATACTTTACTAAGAGAGCAATGCATTTAATAAATGTTGGATTGAGATTGAAAAGATACTGTGGGCATTTTAAATAACACAAATGTTTAAAGAAAAAATAGACAACGTTTAATGATACACAATAAATATTTTAAAATGAGACTGTCCTAAGTATCAAAATACAACAGAAAATTTTTTCTTGGTAACTGTCCTCCGATAAGACAGTGGTAAGCTTAAGAACTTACAACCCTAAAATTCGGGTTCGATTACCCATGGTAGACACAGTAAATAGTCCAATATGGTTCATTGCTGTATGAAGCAATTTTTGAGTGGTCAGGCCATTGCCCACATTACC
>NW_013756515.1:0-1016 GCF_000517525.1 Limulus polyphemus | reverse complement strand
TATTATTATATATATATATATATATATATATATATATATGAGTTATATATATATAATCACGAAACATTTTCCTGTGTGCTTTTTAGCTCTTATTTGCACATGTAAATATACACTAACCTAGTTGTAGAAACGATTTAATTCAGATCACACCAGCCCAGCTATATCAATAGCAGTGAATTATAATGATCCCCATTCTCATTAGCCTAGCAGTACAGATTACAAACAATCCATCAGCCTGATTTGTCGATCACTTCAAACAATTAACGGTTTTAAAACACATTAATCTAAGTTTGTCGTTGATAACCGGAAATCGTAACCTGTTTCCGGTTATCAAAGCCAGTGCCGTAGCGAGGGGGAAAATCGGGATCGGTGAGAAAATGACTTCATAATTTGTGATGTAATTGAAACAATAATGTTAAGGCGCCTGCTAAACTTTGAAACAAACTTCTGATCAAATGTCTAAAACTTCAGTGGGGGCTAAAACCCGAGGGCCCCCTCCCTCTCCTGGCTACGTTTATGATTACTGTTTACTTTCAGTAGACGGGTAAAATTAACAGACCAGAGACAATTCATATATGAAATTTATGATTTATGAAATGGATGAAAGAGAAAAGGTGTTTCATCGTCTCTCTCAAACATGTTATTAACATTCAAATAAATATATTCCCCCTCTTGCAGTTAATGAATGAGTTACTCTTCCATGTCCACACTTGTGGGCACCACTGACAGAATATCTAAACACCAGTGACAAACATATTAGCCTAGGTTTGTCGGTGAAGTTATAACCCGTTTCAGGACAAATCATTCTAGCTACATTGGTAACATAGGCTTGTAACCCGTTTCAGGACAAATCATTATAGCTACATTGATAACATGGACTTGTAACCCGTTTCAGAACACATCATTCTAGCTACATTGATAACATGGACTTGTAACCCGTTTTCAGAACACATCATTCTAGCTACATTGATAACATGGACTTGTAACCCGTTTCAGAACACATCATTCTAGCTACA
>NW_013756514.1:0-1268 GCF_000517525.1 Limulus polyphemus | reverse complement strand
TGGAAAACTTCTAATGATTTGGCTCCACTGTAATATTTATACGTTGAAAACTTGTAAGGATTTGGCTACACTGTGAAATGTTTACGTGGAAAACTTGTAACGATTTGGGTACACTGTGAAATGTTTACGTGGAAAACTTGTAACGATTTGGGTAAGCTTTGAAATGTTTACGTGGGAAATTTCTAACGATCTGGCTACACTGGGACTGATAAACAACGAAAATTAAGATGTATTTTATTGAGAGTAGCTGGAACCTACAGTATGTCTAGTCTTGTGGATAGGTCAAAGTAATTAATCAAATTAAGTCTGTTCGAAATCTTCTAGTGTTGCTAAAAGTGGTAAGTATAAGCAAGGAACAAGTTTACTGGTTTGGTTTGGTTTGAATTTCGCGCAAAGCTACACGAGGACTATCTGTCATCACCACCCACAGCCAACTCTTCAGCTACTCTTTTACCAACGAATAGTGGGATTGACCGTCACATTATAACGCCTGACCCTGTAGTTATTTTCTTGGAAGTTTCAATGGTTATTTATGTAAATTTCGAAAACAATCCCAACAAATCAAAAAGCGTAAAAAAATAGCATTTAACCTTCATTTAGAGCAAGACTTTTTTTGGTCAGTTTAGACATACCAGTGGTCAAAAGAATGAGTTGTAGTGCCAGATGACCACATTAGACTTGACAATAAGTGCATGCCTAGTTCTTTTGCTCTTAGTACGATTGGAAACCAAATGAATACTTTGTTTCTTGTTCAGCGTGATTGAAATCCAAGAGTGACCAAAGTGCACGCGTGGTCTTCTTGTGTGGTGGTGCTTTTTGATATATTTGAAGAGATTAATGAGCTCGTTCTTAGCCTCGGTTTACATTTTAAGCATGCAATTATGAACTTGCTGAACATGTAAGACACTCCCCTGTCTCACTATGTATGGTGTTTGTTTCAGTTTCGTGTTTTGAAACGTGCATTACTTCACGCTTCTGCCCAGGTTCAGAGTTATTTAGCAGGAAACCGAACTTACAGTGACGGTGAACAGGAAACTATATAGTAATCACTATACAAGATCGTCGTTCTGATGACGAACCAGATGAAGTTGATGATAGTAATAATCACAAATGATATCATAAGGCAGTATGTTTGTACGGTAAAGTTGTTGTGACGTAATCGTCGTGTTATGATCTTTTTAAAGGTTTTTAATTTGATAAAACAAACAAATGGTTCTAGGCGGTGTACAGGCTCCAGATCCCTTTATAAAACAATAGTCCAGGGGAAA
>NW_013756513.1:0-1015 GCF_000517525.1 Limulus polyphemus | reverse complement strand
CTTTAATTACTCCCACCACTATACAGTAGTGTGTTGTCTGTCAGTCAGTCAGTAGAAACTAAAATGACATCACATAAGGGATGCTTAACGTTGCAATTTGTACTGTTGTGACGTCAGTAAAACGAGAAGAATTATGACATACCTTCTAAAGCAAGAAATAATAATGTTTATTACTCTTAATTTGATTTTATTTGCTCTTGAAACAGAACGCTTTCGATGACACTGCGGAAGTACATCTGGTATTAATATTTCAGAGTTTATTGGTATCAATTCAGAAAAGGTAATTTTCTTTCTATTAATAATCTGGTTTGTAAATTCTAGTGAAATTGTCCGATGTGCGACACTGGTCGTGCAGGTTACAGTTTCACATATCACACGTTATTGGACTGTGGTCACAGTTTGTTAAATGAAATCACAAAAGCAAGTAAAAATACATGCAATATATTATTAAATATAAAAAGTATCTGTTCTGAATATGAAATATTTTGATATTCTTATATGTTGATTTCACAAACTGTTGATGAGTACTTAACTTCCATTGTACGTGTTACAATAACTGTGACTCAAAATTTTAGAAAATACATAAATATTTCACCTAGTGGTTAGAGCGCTCGACTTGTAATCTGCGGGTTCGAATCCACGTCACTGAGCATTCTCGCCCTATCAGTCGTTGGGACATTATTTTGTGGCAGTGAATCCCACTATGTATTGTTAAAGAGTAGTTCAGGTGGGTGATGTTGATTAGCTGTTTTTCTTGTAGTCTATAACAGCTAAATTAGGGAGGGCTAGCCAGGATGATAGTCGTCTAGTACCTTTGTGCGAAATCCCAAAGAAACCAAACTCTTAGTTTTAGGCTGCTATATCGCACATTGCGACTACCGGCATTGCTCCATAGCATTCAAACGTGTTCACGCGCGTTGGTTTACATTAGTTCTACATGATTCTTATAGAGGATTAGGGATACTAATGAAGAGAAAATTTACGTTATAATACAGTCAGCTATAAAATAGATTGA
>NW_013756512.1:0-1013 GCF_000517525.1 Limulus polyphemus | reverse complement strand
AAACCTATTGTGAATGTGTTTCATTTTAATTAACCCCAGTATGTTAGTGTTTAAATCACTCTGTTAACCAAACCTATTGTGAATGTGTTTCATTTTAATTAACCCAGTATGTTACTGTTTAAGTCACTCTGTTAACAAACCTATTGTGGATGTTTTATTTTAATAAACCAAGTATGTTAGTGTTTAAGTCACTCTGTTAACCAAACCTATTGTGAATGTGTTTCATTTTAATTAACCCAATATGTATGTTACTGTTTCAATCACTCTTGTAACAAACCTATTGTGAATGTTTCATTTTAATTAACCCGTACATGGATATGTGTCTAGTCAGTATGTATCTACACACAACATAAAGAAACATCATCATAAAAAGTTAATATCTTCTCCTAAGTGCATTTATATTTTTAACACAACAATGCTTAACATCCTGTTTTGTGAATTTGTGTATTGTACATAGTAGTGTAGTTGTCCTTGTATCATGTGTTAAATGGACCGTGTAAAGGTAGTCACTCATGCATGAATTTATAGATATAGTCAAAGTACACACCACAGTAAAGGCTTCCTGAAAGTTATATTCTATAAACACCATGTACTGTATATTATTACAGAATATTTCAGAAATATACTTTTTTTTTTTAACATGTTTCATTAGTAATTGTTAGAACTTGTGAATGAAAGCAAAAAAATAATTTTATATGTCAACCAAACTACATCTGCCATATCCAGTGCTAATGAGGCTTTTTGCCCAGTACCAGGGCTCATGAGGCTGGCTGTGATATGGCAGATATAGTCATGGTCTAAGAGCTCTATATATATATATATATATTATATGTATTATCACTTTTCATGAAAAATGACTGTTATGATAGAACCAGATTAGGCAAGGGGATTGTAATTATCAATTTTACATAAGTCATTTAAAATCAGATTTGTTTAGGGTACATACACTCTTCACATATTCCTTTCTTGTCTTCACTTCAGAACTTAGTCCATGTAGGTTTCTCTGTACATAG
>NW_013756511.1:0-3610 GCF_000517525.1 Limulus polyphemus | reverse complement strand
GTAAAACACTTAAATACACCAGTTCGATTTTTGATATCTCACTACTATAAAGGCTTGGTTTGGTCCGCTATTTCATTGGTCACTTGTCTTATCATCATCTGTGTATATAAAGGTTTTGTTGTTGTTGTTGTTTTTTTATCGTTAATTTATTTATTTATTATTATTAATTTTTTATTTCATTATTTTTCTACTTCTTCGCCGATGTTAAAAAGCTGGTCACTCATTGAACTTTAATCTTGAGCAGCGTGAAGGAGGATTGTTAATTTTCGAACACCCCTGATTATTAATTATTCATTCTGAAATAATTAAGTTTAAATCAAAATAACTGCCAGAAGTATGCGATGCGATATTTCATTGGTGGTAGTGTCCAGGGTCACTGATGAGCAGTGGAATTCTTCAAAACTAGTCTGGCTCACAGACACATCCCCAATGGAAGAAATGACCATTCCAAGCTTTTATTTGTTGTTAAACAAATGTTTAAACAACTCTATTTATTCAATTCCGTTTGTCAGCTTTAGTATTACACATCTTACCAACTTTTAGTGAACATTCCATTTGTCAGCTTTAGTATTACACATGTTTTCAACTAGTTTTAATCCGAAGCCTTTCAACTAGTTTTAATCCGAAGCCTTCAAGTTTGTTTTAATCCTAAGCCTTTAAGTTTGTTTTACTCCTAAGCCTTTCAACTTGTTTTAATTCTAAGCTTTCAACTAGTTTTAATCCTAAGCCTTCTCTCTTAGTTGTATCCGTAATGTTTCTTACAAAGAAGCATTTGGTATGGTTCTTTTATTGAATTTATATTATTTAAAGTGTTCCTTATTTATACATTCTTGTAACATTTTATTTAACTTAATTTTTCTGGTAGCGATTATGGGAATCTCTAGGTGTATTGTAAAGTTTTGGAAGAAACAATCAGTCGACCTTTTGGACAAAAACCTAGTTGTGACAAGTCAATCTTCTGGAATAAAACACTGTTTTGGTAAAGAGTCAACCAGCCGACCGTTATGACGAGATCCCAGCTTTGATTACGAAACAACTCATCTTCTGAAAGGAAACGCAGTTGGGTTAGAAAACAGGTGGAGACTTAAACACATATAGGATGTCTTGTCACTTCGCGAAGAAATTTCTTTATCGATAACACGAAATCATTGAAACGATGACATTGGTTGATTTTCTTCGCCCAAGGAAGAAGCTCGAACTAACAAAGAAAAACTTTCAAAACCATTACTCTCTATTGACTATTTATATGACTAAATCCCCAAGTTGTAGGCTTCGGATTAAACTAGTTGAAAGGCTTAGGATTAAAACTAGTAGAAAGGCTTAGAATTAAAGCTAATTGAAAGGCTTAGGATTAAAACAAGTTGAAAGGCTTAGAATTAAAACAAGTTGAAAGGCTTAGAATTAAAACAAGTTGAAAGGCTTAGGAGTAAAACAAACTGAAAGGCTTCGGATTAAAACTAGTTGAAAGGCTTAGAATTAAAACAAGTTGAAAGGCTTAGGAGTAAAACAAACTTAAAGGCTTCGGATTAAAACTAGTTGAAAGGCTTCGGATTAAAACAAGTTGAAAAGCTTCGGATTAAACTAGTTGAAAGGCTTAGGATTAAAAATAGTTGAAAGGCTTAGAATTAAAGCTAATTGAAAAGCTTAGGATTAAAACAAGTTGAACTGCTTAGAATTAAAACAAGTTGAAAGGCTTAGGAGTAAAACAAACTGAAAGGCTTAGGATTAAAACTAGTTGAAAGGCTTAGAATTAAAACTAATTGAAAGGCTTAGGATTAAACAAGTTGAAAAGCTTCGGATTAAAACTAGTTGAAAGGCTTGAGGTTAAAAACACGACATAAAACTTGAGATAAAATTAAGGCATGGTTCAAACTTTAGAGTAAGAAAAATTGAGAAAATAATAAAGGGACGAGTACAAAGCCTGGGATTGGAAGAGTAAAGAATATCATCTACTCGTTTCTTTAATTCTAATGTTTTCACACTTTTCCATAATCCTAGGTTTAACAGTCGTCCCTTTAATTATTTTCATTCATTTTTCAGATCTTAAGCTTTTACATCTCTCTTTAATCCTAAGCTTTGCACCAATGATTTAATTCTAATATTTTCACCTGTTTCTCTAACCACACGTTCTGCACTCGTCTCTTTATTTCTAATGTTTCCACCTGTTTCTTTAACCATACGTTTTTACAATTTATATAGAGTTTATTTAATGATAATATATGAACAGATGTTTACAGTTTATATAGAGTTTTTTAATGATAATATATGAACAATTGTTGACAGTTTATATCGAGTTTATTTAATGATAATATGTGAACAGATGTTTACAGTTTATATAGAGTTCATTTAATGATAGTACATGAACCGATGTTTACAGTTTGTATAGAGTTTGTTTAATGATAGAAAATGAACCGATGTTTACAGTTTGTATAATGATAGTCATGAACCGAAGTTTACAGTTTGTATAGATTTTATTTACTAATAGTACATGAACCGATGTTTACAGTTTGTATAGAGTTTATCTAATGAGAGTACATGAACCGATGTTTACACTATGAAAAAGAAAGCGCCATCTAAGCGGCAACTGACGTCAAACTTCGGATCATGTACCATCATTAAGTAAACTCTATATAAACTGTAAACTTCGGATCATGTACCATCATTAAATAAACTCTATATAAACTGTAAACTTCGGATCATGTACCATCATTAAATAAACTCTATATAAACTGTAAACATCTGTTCATGTACCATCATTAAATAAACTCTATATAAACTGTAAACTTCCTCACTTTTATGGGTTGTTTTTTAACTGTTACACTTTGTTCAAACCCCTCTGCTATACGGCGAAGATCTCGTCCTATTATAACATACTTGCGATCTAAATAGTCTGGAATTATGCTGCAGAAAAATAAAAAAAACAAAAGTTAATGTTGTTAAATTCTCTGCTGTAAATATATACAAAACACACACTAACAAGAACAAATGATAATAATGAATCAAGTCTTTCTGAAATCTAACTAACGTGAGATTCGGACGGTTTTCTTTAACGTGTAAAAGTTACATCAAGTGAAAGATGTCCAAGAGATGTTCGTTATGATGTTCTCCTTAGAGCAGGAGGAAATTTCAGACCCGCATTCTACAGAAGTGTGTAAAACATTCACTACTGGATTCTACACGTGTATGCTACAAAAAAAATGTTCACTACATTCATAAAACATTCACTACTGGATTCTGCACGTGTACATTACCAGCGACCTGTTCACTACGTCCATAAAACATTCACTACTGGATTCTACCCGTGTATACTACCAGAAACCTGTTCACTACATCCATAAAACATTCACTACTGGATTCTACACGTGTACACTACCAGCGACCTGTTCACTACACCCATAAAACATTCACTACTGGATTATACACGTGTATACTACCAGTGCAGCGACCTGTTCACTACGTCCATAAAACATTCATTACTGGATTATACACGTGTATACTACCAGCAACCTGTTCACTGCGTCCATAAAACATTCACTACTGGATTCTACACGTGTATACTACCAGCAACCTGTTCACTACATCCATAAAACATTCACTACTGGATTCTACA
>NW_013756510.1:0-1014 GCF_000517525.1 Limulus polyphemus | reverse complement strand
AGAAAAAAGAAAAGAAACAAGAAGAGAAATTACAGCAGTTGTTGGAGGAAAAAGAAAAGAAACAAGAAGAACGAGAAAAGAAACAAGAAGAGAGATTACAGCAGTTGCAAGAAAACCTGAAACAGTGGCAGCTCGAACAGCAAAATAAACAAGAAGAGAGGTTACAGCAGTGGCAAGAAAACTTGCAACAGTGGCAGCTCGAACAGCAAAATAAACAAGAAGAGAGATTACAACTGCTATTGGAGGAGAAAGAAAATAAACAAGAAGAGAGATTACAACAGCTATTGGAGGAGAAAGAAAATAAACAAGAAGAGAGATTACAACAGCTATTAGAGGAGAAAGAAAATAAACAAGAAGAGAGATTACAACTGCTATTGGAGGAGAAAGAAAGTAAACAAGAAGAGAGACTACAACAGTGGCAAGAAGTACAAATGGAAAACATTAGTAAATTCAAAAGCTAATTAGATACATTAAAGGATGATTTATTGTCTTTTACACAAGGAGAATACATTAACCGTCGACTTAATCAGCCCCAGACAATAGCAAGCCCCTTGCAGACCCCACAGCTAAACTCTAATGCAGACATATTCAGTCCCATTAGAAGTCACATCCCAGATATGAATGTCAGTACTAAGAGTGATCCAGAGCGAAGGAAGCCACAGGAATACGATGGGAAAGCACCGTGGGAAGCATATAGAGCACAGTTTGAGTTACTGGCAGAGATGAACGGATGGACAGAGGAGCAGAAAGCTGTATATCTGGCAACGAACTTGAAGGGACAACCACTGGAAATACTTGGACAGTTGTCAGCAGACGACAGGCACAACTATAGAGTACTGGTGTCGGCTCTAGAACTCAGGTACGGAACCCAAAATCAGTCAGAAGTCTACAGGGCCAGGTTCAGGACGAGAGTCCGTGCTAAAGGGGAGAGCCTGCAAGAGCTAGCACAGGACTTGGAAAGCATGGCACACAAGGCCTACCCAACTGCACCACCCGATCTCCTCAAGTTGTTGA
>NW_013756509.1:0-1237 GCF_000517525.1 Limulus polyphemus | reverse complement strand
TAAATATTTAAAGTACCTATTATGTCTAAACATCAGTGTTCAAGTTATGTATATCGGATATTTAAAGTATCTATGATGTCCAGACAACAGTGTTGAATATCGTTATATCAGATATTTAAAGTATCTATGATGTCCAGACAACAGTGATGAAGATGGTTATATCAGATATTTAAAGTATCTATGATGTCAAGTCAACAGTGTTAAGGATCTTTATATCGGATGATTTAAAGTATGTATGATGTCAAGTCAACAGTGTTAAGGATGGTTATATCGAATATTTAAAGTATCTGTGATGTCCGGTCAACAGTGTTAAGGATCTTTATATCGGATATTTAAAGTATCTATGATGTCCAGACAACAGTGTTGAAGATCGTTATATCGGATATTTAAAGTATCTATGATGTCCAGACAACAGTGTTGAAGATCGTTATATCGGATATTTAAAGTATATATGATGTCCGGTCAACAGTGTTGAAGATCTTTATATCGAATATTTAAAGTATGTATGATGTCAAGTCAACAGTCTTGAAGATGGTTATATCAGATATTTAAAGTATCTATGATGTCCGGTCAACAGTGTTGAAGATGGTTATATCAGATATTTAAAATATCTATGATGTCCAGACAACAGTGTTGAAGATCGTTATATCGGATATTTAAAGTATCTATGATGTCCGGTCAACAGTGTTGAAGATCTTTATATTGGACATTTAATGTATCTATGATGTCAAGTGAACAGTGTTGAAGATCGTTATATCGGATATTTAAAGTATCTATGATGTCCAGACAACAGTGTTGAAGATCGTTATATCGGATATTTAAAGTATCTATTATTTCCACACAACTGTGTTGAAGATCTTTATGTCAGATTTTTAAAGTATCTATGATGTCAAGTCAGCAGTGTTGAAAATCTTTATATCGGATGTTTAAAGTATCTATGATGTCAAGTCAACAGTGTTGAAAATCTTTATATCGAATATTTAAAGTATCTACGATGTCCGGTCAACAGTGTTGAAGATCTTTATATCGAATATTTAAAGTATCTATGATGTCAAGTCAACAGTGTTAAGGATCTTTATATCAGATATTTAAAGTATCTATGATGTCCAGTTAACAGTGTTGAAGATCTTTATATCGGATATTTAAAGTATCTATGATGTCCAGCAAACAGTGTTGAAGATCGTTGTATCAGATATTTAAAGTATCTATGATGTCAAGTCAACAGGACTTGAAGATC
>NW_013756508.1:0-1012 GCF_000517525.1 Limulus polyphemus | reverse complement strand
CATTTATATCCACTAACAGAAACCCTAAAGGATTCAATCTACTTGTTATTATCTTTGATACCCTCAATTTCAACTCACATTTCACATATAAAGCCCCCTTCCCCTTTTGGTACTCTATCCCTATTAAATAGTCTGTAACCCTGTATTTCAAAGGTATTTCTGTCATCAAAATCGTCTACATTTAACCATGTTTCAGTTATTCCCATTATATCAAAATCCTCCATTCCTACCAGTGCTCTAAAGTCAACTATTTTATTTCTTATACTTCTAGCGCTACAGTAGTAACAATTAAGCCTATCCTTATAACTACTTCTATACTCATTTCCTATACTAAACTTTTCTCTGCCTCTTGTTCTTTTTGCATTTATTTTTTCCTGGCCCTCATCCCTGTCTAGTCCTAGTTTTAAAACTTCCCTTACAGCTGAGTTAATAGCTTCAGCAAACAAGCCAGCCCTACCCTATTTAAATGTAAACCATCCATTGCAAAAAGCTCCCTTCTTCCACTGAACTGATCCCACAAGTCCAACCAGCAACCTACAAACTGTACCTACAACAATTATTACTTAACGATACATCCTTCCATTGATTTATAACCTGTTAACTGATTGGTTGATACTATGTTAGAACAATATTGAAGTTGAAATAACTCATTGTTTGGTAACCTGGTAACTTCTTCAACAAAGGCACTGATAATTGACTTTACTCTTCTCGTCCCATCAAAGAGAGGGACGTTTCGTGTTTGTTCACATTTTATCCCAATAATTGTGATTTGTTCTATAAATTTAGTAGGAAATGATGACGACATATGATGAATTTGGTAAAAGTCGGTAAAGAGTTTTAGTAAACTTGGTAGGAAGAGATGAATATTTTAATTAAACTAGGTAAGAACTGGTGAATATTTTAAGTAAACTAAGTAAGAACTGATGAATATTTTAAGTAAACTAGGTAAGAAGTGGTGAATATTTTAAGTAAACTAAGTAAGAACTGATGAATATTTTAAGTAAACTAGGTA
>NW_013756507.1:0-1014 GCF_000517525.1 Limulus polyphemus | reverse complement strand
CTCTGTCCATGTATAATTACTTCTATATAAATCTAATGGTACTGTCTGTTGTATGTCCATGTAACTATTTTTGTATAAATATAACATTACCATTTGTTGTCTGTAAATGTAACTAATTCCATATAAGTATAATAGAACTGTCTTTTGTATGTCCATGTAACTACTTCTATATAAGTACAATAATACTGTCTGTTGTATGTCCATATAACTACTTCTATATAAATAAAATAGTACTGTCTATTGAATGTCAATGTAACTACTTTTATATATATATATAATCTTACTGTCTGTTGTATGTCCACGTAATTAGTTCTATACAAATATAACAGTACTGTCTGTTGATTGTTCATGTAACTACTTCATATGAATATATTATTACTGTCTGTTGTATGTCCAATAACTACTTCTATATAAATCTAATAGTAGTGTCTGTTGTATGTCCATGTAACTACTTCTACATTAATATCAGAGTATTGTCTTTTTTCTGTCCATGTAATTACCTTTATATAAATACAATAGTACTGTTGGTTGTATGTCCATGTAACTACTTCTGTATAAATATAATAGTAATGTATGTCCATGTAATTACTTTTATATAAAACAATTGTACTGTTGGTTGTATGTCCAAGTAACTACTTCTGTATAAATATTAAAATACTATTTGTTGTCTGTCCATATAACTACTTCCATATAATTATAATAGTAATGTCTGTTGTATGTCCATGTAACTACTTCTGTATAAATATAACAGTACTTTCTGTTCTATGTTAATGTAACTACTTCTATTTTAATATAATAGTACTGTGTGATATATGTCCGTGTAACTTCTTCTTTATAAATATAATAGTATTGTCTTTTTTTCCGTCCATCTAACTACTTTTATATCAAAATAATAGTAGTGTTGGTTGTATATATGTCCATGGGTATGCATGGCCAGGTGGTTAGGGCGCTCGACTCGTAATATGAGGGTCGCGGCTTCGAATCCCCGTCACACCAAACATGCGAACCTCCGAC
>NW_013756506.1:0-1014 GCF_000517525.1 Limulus polyphemus | reverse complement strand
CTTTAATCGGGGACATTAAGAACCTGATTGTAAAATGGAAAAGCATCATTGATAAGAATGGAGACTATTTCATTTAATAAATGTTTTGTTTTGATATAAAAGATGTTCGGGTTTTTTTTTCGTCTTAAAAAAAGCGACATTAATTTCTTGACGACCTAATGTTTATATACCCATGTATGAGTCGAATATTTTGATTATGATTTTTGCTCAATAAGTTCTACCTTCGACTCATACACAGGGTACAAAATCTATAACATTGTTTTATAAAATTGTCTTTCATTTTATGACGAAGTTACGTGCCCTGAGGCTGGCCTCAAGTAATTGATTGTTTGCCATAACCCGATCTATGAATATTTCCTTGGGTCGGTCGGACGGAGAAATAATTTGTTTAATCTAAAGATGAAAAAAAAAATTAAAAAAATTAGAGAAAAACTTTCATACCTTATCGCTCGTTGCTAACTGTCTTTAACTTAGAAAATATTTCAAATATGCTTATAAAAAATAGTAAATCTATCTGTCTAAGTAACATTAAAATCACTTTTGACAAAATACTGTATCAGCGATTAATCTACTGTTTAAATCATAGAAAATATACGAATCATAGATCTTAGGTATCTTTTGTCACCATCTTGTTCATGTCAACTAACCGAAATTAGAATCTCCCTAGCGAGCTGCCGTTTCGCATTCCACCAGTTTGAATTAAAAAGATAAATTATTCTTTCACAAAATCTACGATGAAGTATCACTGACGTCATAAAATTTCACGTGCGTCACGTAATATTGCATAACTTTAATTAAGATGCAATGTGACTTAGAGAATCACCTTATCTTTTTCGCTTGTCTTCTGAAAACGATAACTAAACATTCCCCTTTTCGATGACGAGGAACCCACTTTGAGACTAATAATGGCTGGAGACGGCTTGAATGGGTAAGGAAGAAAAACTTTAATATAAGTTTAACATAACAGCAAATGTACAACGTTTCGACAAGGTTCTGATGATGACAAAACCTTGT
>NW_013756505.1:0-1015 GCF_000517525.1 Limulus polyphemus | reverse complement strand
GGAGAAGAAAGCAGTATATCTGGCAACGAGCTTGAAGGGACAACCACTGGAATTACTTGGACAGTTGACAGCAGCCGACAGGCACAGCTATAGAACACTGGTGTCGGCTCTAGAACTCAGGTACGGAATCCAAAACCAGTCAGAAGTCTACAGGGCCAGGTTCAGGACGAGAGTCCGTGCTTAAGGGGAGAGCCTGCAAGAGCTGGCACAGGACTTGGAGAGCATGGTACACAAGGCCTACCCAACTGCACCACCCAATCTCCTCAAGTTGTTGCTGAGGGATCAGTTCGTAGATGCCTTGGACAGTCCACAACTTAAGATACAAGTGAAGCAAGCACACCCCTCTACCATGCAGGATGCAATGGCCAGAGCTTTCGCATTTGAATCCTACGTTAAGTCCAGCACAGAGGTACTGAGGTTGGTTCAGTCATCTGGATTCAAGGCCAGCAAAGGTCAGCTTTCAGAGAAGTTTAAGGGACTTTGCTGGCACTGTAACAAACCTGGGCACAAGAGAGCTCAATGCTGGAAACTTCAACACAGGGGAGGTGCCACAGCAGGAAAGGCTGGTATCCAGAAAGGTTGTTGGAACTGTGGAAAGCACAGATATTTGAGGAGCCAGTGTAGGAAGAATATTACCAACAAGTCGGCCTCAAGGACACCAGTAGTGGTTGGTGTTAAGCGACGCCCACCAACCCCCATCGTGAAAGTTCCAACAGCTAGCTGTAAAATGCCAAGCACACACAGTGTCTATGCGACAGGAAAGCTGGATGGCCAAAGGTGCAACTTTGTCATAGACTCTGCATCTCAGCAAACCCTTGTGAGCATCAAGGTGTTAAATCACGAAGGAGTACCAGAAGCCACAGAGAAGCTTTGTGGTGTGACAGGACATTCTACAAGATTCTGGGGACCAGTGTGGGTGACTATTGAGCTCATGGGTATAAAAGACAGATAGAAGGTATACTTGGCTGACATTGAAGACGAATGCATATTAGGATTGGACTATCTACTACCGAGG
>NW_013756504.1:0-1015 GCF_000517525.1 Limulus polyphemus | reverse complement strand
CAGAGAGTATTATTGAGCACGTTCGTTGTTATAGCGTTTGTTTAGCGCGATTGTTGAAGTTGAGTGTATCGGTAAAGTTATATTCCGAAAGAATAAACCAGTTTTATTAAGGAAGAACTTGTGTCGCTAAAGTTTCGTCGGAACGAAGATACGGAAAGTTAATTAACAAATGGAGACGTAACAATAAGAAGCATTCTGTAACATGATAAATTATTTACGAAATTGTAATTAAGTTCAGTAGGATACATTGTCTATAGATATAATTGCATATGTTTTATATGTTTATCAAGTATTTTTAATTATGCATATTAGTAGTAGATATATCTATAGGTTTACCATGATCCTTATGTTACTGATGGTAGGAGTTATGGCTGGACAGAACGTAAGTATTGTTCCAGTAGAAAATAAAGAGGGTATGGTATTTGTTGAAGAAGGAGAATTCATATTATCTGGAGATAAATGGATAATTGTCGAACACATACCATTTCTACAGTATGTTTGATTAATAGTCCATTTACGAGAAGAATTAGTAGCGTTCGAGAATCCGTTTGACGTTGATACTCGTGTTAGCTTTGATACAAAAAATTTATACAATATGATGGCATATCATATGACATATCAGGGAACAGCTATCTTAAAATTAGTAAGAATCTTGCAGGAAGGATTAATTGAAAATTATAAGACGCTAGTTAGACGATATCACAATGAGATAGACGATTTATTATTATAATTAAAATATATTAAAGATAGCATATCGATATTGGACCAAAACCGACAAATAAGTGGTTTGATAAATGCAGGTGGAAGCGTTTTGAAATTCTTATTCGTAACTATGACCACAGATGACTTACGTGAGTTAAATAAGAAAGTAGACCATTAGAGACAAATATCTAGAGAAATGATTCATATAACAGGTGAACAGGCGATTATAATGAATTATTTGAATCAGACAATTGAATTTCATGACCAAGAGATTAGGAAAGTATCTAGAGCACCAGTAATGCATTGATACATA
>NW_013756503.1:0-1425 GCF_000517525.1 Limulus polyphemus | reverse complement strand
GTGGATGAAATTGTTTGAAACTTCATAAGAACTTTCATAAATGTATGTATTTTAAGAAACATAAAGCCTGTTACTTTTGATTATTTAGTTTTTTGCATTATGATCTTTAATATCTTGGAAAATTACATTAGGAAATGGTATTTATAAGAAATGATTACAATTTTTATAATTGTTCCAGATTTGAACTTCTCACTTTTTATGTTTTAGTACATTATTTTAAAATCTCTAAAACTTTTTATCATCCATAAAATGCAAATTTTGTCTATTTTTAATAATCACATACTCTTCTTATGGATTCAAGTAATATACAAGACCCGAAAATAATATTTCTAAGTAAACCTAAACAATAAATATTTTTTTATTTTTAATTACGATTTCATGTATATATATATATATGTATATATATATATTTATATATGTACATAAAAAACATTTTAATTTTTTTTCATAAATGTATTTTTATTTCAAGTTTATGTTTCATTGCAGCCGTACTTTTGTTTATTGTGCCGAAAAAACCATGAGGTTAGCAGCGAGAACTTTGTACATTTGCTGTAAACTATCATGCCTGTTGGGGTTCACTCATTCACACCAGCACAGGCACATTTCAACATTACTGTAGACATGATAGTAAGAAAGCTTTTCAGTACTTGAATATCATTTCTTTGAACTTTCAAACAAGTATATTTCAACATATGTCCTTGTATGTTGTTTCACTATACAGACAAAACTAATCACCACTACTAGTGAATGTATGTAATAGTTCACAGTACAGGTGGTTTGAATAACACCGCCTGACCCTAGTTACATGATACAACCTGTTACAAGAGATTACCAAATGATACAGACATCATAAATTATAAAGAAAATTACTTTACAGCACTTAAAAGATTAGTCCTGGTCACATTCCTCTCATTATAGGCAAGATTTATATCATAATTCAAAACTTAAGCTCTTCAGTATATTGACACCCAAACTGTGAGAATGTCACTGCTTCCTCTGTATTATTGAGACGAATGAGTTTAGTCTGTTTCACAACCAACATATGGGTTTTATTGTTGTCACTTGTACACTAATTTTAAACCATTTGCAAAATATCAGAATAAGCTTTTTATATATCAGTTAGACTGTTTTAATTATAAAGCAACAACAACAGATGTGTGTGGGTTTTACTAAAAAGTAAAGATAGTAAGAAGAAAAAGTAAAATACTCTTGCATGATAGTGGTACTACTACTAGTAGTACGTACAAATCACACAAGGTTATCACTCTAAATACTGAATCATATTTTTATTACGAACTAAATATAAAATTATGCTAAATTATTGAACTTAAAACTACTAATTTAAATGCAAAAGAATATAAAAATCACAAACTCTTTCCAGTTCAAAGTGCTAAGCCTAATCCACGTAATGACCATGCACTCGCC
>NW_013756502.1:0-1047 GCF_000517525.1 Limulus polyphemus | reverse complement strand
GACTGTCATAGGTAGTTAACATGAACGTTTTCGAAAATATAATCTTTTGTCACTGTGGATTATTGATTTGTTAACCTGAAATTTCCACATTCTCTTTGCTGCATAAAGAAGAATTAATTCGGTTCTTAAAACAAACGTCAGAAATTCAGCTTATCACGATAACAAATTACTTCTTTTTACCTTCTTATACTTGTTAATTAATCAAATTAAAACTTATTGGATACATAAAATGTAAGTTTCTCATTAACAATAAAAGATGTAGGTTTCTGACGAAACGAAGTATTAGGATTTGTTTTTAGCCTCGGCATAGCGACTCATAGAATGGCTCAGAGTTTATTTGTTTTTGTTTTTTCAAGTACAAATTTTTGACAAATAGTTCCGTCATTTTCTGACCGATTTGAGATCTAGTCACAGTTTTGGACTCAGGAGGTCAAACCCTTTCGATTAAAGTATTTGAACACTGGAAGGTCTCATAGATTAATTTACTGTAATCCCACCTAAACAAATTCAATTTGAGAGTAAGCTCGTAAATATCCTTATGAGTAATATAATTCATTCGGGGATATGCTGCGCCCCATATTTTGTTTTTCTGGCGCACAAAATATAGCTAATAAAAAGGTCTCATAGATTAATATACTATAATTCTGCCTAAAATTATTTCAAATGTAGTGATTATTGACAAAAGTTTGGGTCCATCAAAATTTAGAAAATGAAAGAAATATTAAATTATACATTTATTTTTCAAAGATAAAATCCATATTGTTAGTTTGTTCATAGTTTCATACAATTTCCTCCCTGAGATTAATAAAACCAGGGGATATTAATATTCCAACTGTACTGAAAGGGATACGAAAACTACAAAGAAATAAACTATCGTGTACTTGTAATTATATTGGAAAGTACTGATTTTAAAAATTATTATCAATGTAATTATGATGGAATTTCACAATATCTACCATTTATTAGATCCAAACTATACCGGAATAAAGCATTATATGCCATGGTATTTGTTATCTTAAAAACTACTATCAAAATGGTCATGCAAAC
>NW_013756501.1:0-1348 GCF_000517525.1 Limulus polyphemus | reverse complement strand
CTGCTGTGGCACCTCCCCTGTGTTGAAGTTTCCAGAATTGAGCTCTCTTGTGCTCAGGTTTATTGCAGTGCCAGCAAAGTCCCTCAAACTTCTCTGAAAGTTGACCTTTTCTGGCCTTTAATCCAGATGACTGTACCAACCTCGGTACCTCTGTGCTGGACTTAACGTAGGATTCAAATTCGAGAGCTCTGGCCATTGCATCCTGCATGGTAGAGGGGTGTGCTTGCTTCACTTGTATCTTAAGTTGTGGACTGTCCAAGGCATCTACGAATTGATCCCTCAGCAACAACTTGAGGAGATTGGGTGGTGCAGTTGGGTAGGCCTTGTTTGCCATGCTTTCCAAGTCTTGTGCCAGCTCTTGCAGGCTCTCCCCTTTAGCACGGACTCTCGTCCCGAACCTGGCCCTGAAGACTTCTGACTGGTTTTGGGTTCCGTACCTGAGTTCTAGAGCCGACACCAGTGTTCTATAGCTGTGCCTGTCGGCTGCTGTCAACTGTCCAAGTATTTCCAGTGGTTGTCCCTTCAAGCTCGTTGCCAGATATACAGCTTTCTGTTCCTCTGTCCATCCATTCATCTCTGCCAGTAGCTCGAATTGTGCTCTATATGTTTCCCACGGTGCCTTCCCATCGAATTCCTGTGGCTTCCTTCGCACTGGATCACTCCTATTACTGACATTCATATCTGGGATGTGATTTCTAACGGGACTGAATATGTTTGCATTAGGGTTTAGTTGCGGGCTCTGTAAGGGGCTTGCCATTGTCTGGGGCTGATTAAGTCAATGGTCAATGTATCCTCCTTGTGTAACACACAACAAATCGTTCTTTAACGTATCTAATTCGCTTTTAAATTTACTGATGTTTTCCATTTGTACCTCTTGCCATTGTTGTTGATTTTCCTGTAGTTGCTGCTGACTTTCTTGCTGTTTCCTTTCTTGTTCCAGTTGCCACTGCTGTAATCTCTCTTCTTGTTTCTTTTCTCATTCTTCTTGTTTATTTTCTTTTTCCTCCAACAACTGTTGTAATCTCTCTTGTTTATTTTGCTGTTCGAGCTGCCATTGTTGTAGGTTTTCTTGCCACTGCTGTAATCTTTCTTCTTGTTTCTTTTCTTTTTCCTCTAACAACTGCCGTAATTTCTATTCTTGTTTCTTTTCTTTTTCATCTAACAACTGCTGTAATCTTTCTTCTTGTTTAATTTCTCGTTCTTCTTGTTTCTTTTCTTGTTTACTTTGTTGTTCGAGCTGCCATTGTTGCAGGTTTTCTTGCAACTGCTGTTGTCTCTCTTCTTGTTTCTTTTCTTTTTCCTCTAACAACTGTTGTAATCTCTCTTCTTGTTTTATTTGTCGTTCTTC
>NW_013756500.1:0-1016 GCF_000517525.1 Limulus polyphemus | reverse complement strand
GAAATACTTGGACAGTTGTCAGCAGAAGACAGGCACAACTATAGAGCACTGGTAGTGGCTCTAGAACTCAGGTACGGAACCCAAAATCAGTCAGAAGTCTACAGGGCTAGGTTTAGGACGAGAGTCCGTGCTAAAGGGGAGAGCCTGCAAGAGCTGACACAGGACTTGGAAAGCATGGCACACAAAGCCTACCCAACTGCACCACCCGATATCCTCAAGTTGTTGCTGAGGGATCAGTTCATAGATGCCTTGGACAGTCCACAACTAAAGATACAAGTGAAGCAAGCACACCCCTCTACCATGCAGGATGCAATGGCCAGAGCTCTCGAATTTGAATCCTATGTTAAGTCCAGCACAGAGGTACCAAGGCTGGTACATTCATCTGGATTCAAGGCCAAAAAAGGTCAGCTTTCAGAGAAGTTTTGTAACAAACCTGGGCACAAGAGAGCTCAATGCTGGCAACTTCAACACAGGGGAGATGATACAGCAGAAAATGCTGCTACCCAGAAAGGCTGTTGGAACTGTGGGGAGCAAGGACACCTGAGAAGCCAGTGTAAGAAAAATATCACCAATAAGTCAGCTTCGGGAAACTAGTAGTGGTTGGTGCTGAGGGACTCCTACCAACCTCCATCGTGAAAGTCCCAACAGCTAAGTGTAAAATGGCAAGCACACATAGTATCTACAGGACAGGGAAGCTGGATGGCCAAAGGTGCAACTTTGTCATAGATTCTGCATCTCAGCAAACCCTTGTGAGCATCAAGGTGTGAGATCACGAAGAAGTACCAGAAGCTGTACAGAAACTCTGTGGTGTGACAGGACATTATGCAAGGTTGTGAGGACCAGTGTGGGTAACTATCGAGCTCATTGGCATGAAGAACAGACAGAAAGTATACTTGGCTGACATTGAAGACTAATGCATATTAGGATTGGACTATCTGCTACCGAGGAAGTGTGTAGTTAACTTCGATAAAATGATTATTGGAAACAACAAAAGCCAGATTTCAGTAAGTGTTGCT
>NW_013756499.1:0-1163 GCF_000517525.1 Limulus polyphemus | reverse complement strand
GTTAAAAAAAAACCAGCTTTTAAAAGGCCATGACGTCTTCTTATAAAATAATTTCCACATTTTCGATTGTCTTTACTCTAGATTAGCGAAACATCGATTTTTTTTGCTTTTCACGGACATAACATTTTTCGGTAATGTTATAATAATGAAAATTCGATTTCTTTTTTTTTTTTGCTTTTCTCGAGACATAACATTTTTCGGTAATGTTATAATATCTCAGTTTTCAGTATTCCGACGAAACAAGCACAATCCGATATGTTTCTATTACTTTTCCATCAAAAAAGCACTTTTTTTCCATTTTTCAAAAATAAATCATATTTTCACCTAAAAGCCAAGGCTATAGCCTATATTTTTTACCAAATTTTGTAAAAAATTGTTTTTCCTCATATTTCAACAGAAAAGATGCCCTTGATGTAACATTTCCAAATTGGATATCGTTTCATAGAAATTCACAATAGTTATTGCATAATGTGTAATCAAAATTTCTCTTATCTTCGATTTTACTGTGTTTTTTTTTGTCGTCATTTATATAGTAAACAAAGATGAGCTTTAAATATAAGATTGTTCAAAAAATCCAGCATTTAAAAGGCCATGACGTCTTCTTATTAAATGATTTCCACATTTTCGATTGTTTTTACTCTAGATTAGTGAAAATTCGCTTTCTTTTTTTTTTTGCTTTTCTCGAGACATAACATTTTTCGGTAATGTTATAATGTCTCAGTTTTCAGTATTCCGACGAAACAAGCACAATCCGATATGTTTCTATTACTTTTGCATCGAAAAAGCACTTTTTTCCATTTTTCAAAAAAATTCATATTTTCTCCGAAAAGCCAAGGCCCATTTTTTTACCATATTTTGATAAAAAATTGTTTTTCCTCATATTTCAACACAAATATTCCCTTGATGTAACACTTCCAAAATGGATATCGTTTCATCCAAAATTCACAATAGTTATTGCATAACATGTAATCAAAATTTCGCTTATATTCGATTTTACTGTGTTTTTTTTTGTCGTCATTATATTGTAAACAAAAAAGAGCTTTAAAAATAAGATTATTCAAACAACAAACTCTGCATTTAAAAGGTCATGACGTCTTCTTATAAAATAATTTCCACATTTTCGATTGTCTTTACTCTAGATTAGCGAAAAATCGATTTTTTTT
>NW_013756498.1:0-1933 GCF_000517525.1 Limulus polyphemus | reverse complement strand
ATTTATAAGGAAAACTTTGTGTCATTTGTACGTACTAGTAGTACCACTTTGATAGCTTTAGGCTTATCGTAAGAATTTTGTAATTTCTTTCTTACTATCATTACTTAGTAAGACCCACACTTCTGTTGTTGTTCTATAATCAAAACATACTAACTGATATATAAATATTTCATTCTGATATTTTGCAAAGAGGTTAAATAAAGTTAAATTACATAAATTTTATACATAAGTTACAAGTCAAGATAACATGTATACAAAAGGAGCATCAATGTATGGATAAACAATGCCTAATTTATAAGTTATGCACTGAGAAGTACACGTACAGTTGTATGCAAATCATATTTAGATGCAAAAATAAAAACGTAGTGAAAACTACACTGAGATATTTCATTAACATCTGTTTATATATCAAAAACATACAAACTGTAAATTTTTTCATTATTGATATGTACACTTTATACATGTTTATACAAATGCAAAAATAAGCTTAACACTGTTACTAAACAATTGTCTGAAGATGAATAATCCAGATTGTATATTATTCAGTGAAATATTGAAAATTGTATACATAATTCTTGAGCAGAAACTAGAACACAAAATATGATAAAAGTAATAAAACTGAGCACAGTAATGTATAATAAAATTTGATATAGACAAAAATATAATTTGTGTGCTCTTGCAAGTCTTTGTTGAAATATTTTTATTGTTTATGGCTAACATGTGCAATGAGTTTTAGAACAAATATAATTGCATTTAAAACAAGTGGAAATACCTAAATGCAAATGCTGAGTGATGGTGTTAAGATTTCAATGACTTTAGCGAAGACTCATGATTTGCTGTACGTGGGTTCTCTTGGTAAATAAAATTTTTATTCTTGTATGGTTCTTTTATATATGTGTACAAGTGACAACAATAAAGCTAAATTGGGGTGCTAATACATGAAGGACTTAAGTTTCAAATTCCAACATAAATCTTGCCTATAATGAGAGGAATGTGACCAGACTAATATTCTAAGTACTATGAATTGACTTTCTTTGTAATTTATGGTGTCTGTATCGTTTGGTAATCTCTTGTAGCAGGATGTAATAAGGATTAGGCGGTGTTATTGAAACCACCTGTTCTGTAAGTTATTACAACTCACTAGTAGCGACAATTAGGTTTCTCGGTATAGTGAAACAACATACAAGGACATGTGTTGAAATAAACTTGTTTGAAAGTTCAAAGAAATGATATTCAAGTACCGAAAAGCTTTCTTGTTATCATATCGACAGTAATGTTCAAATGCGTCCACGCTGAGCTGAAAGAGAGTGACCCCCAACAGGGGTGAGATAGTTACGGACAACGTACAAAGGTCACGCTGCTGATCCAACGGTTTATGCGGCACAATAAACAAAAGTACGGCTGCAATGAAACATAAAAATAAACTTGAAATAAAAATATATTTATGAAAGAAAATTAAAATGTTTTTATGTACATATATAAACATGAAATCTTAGTTAAAAACAAAAATACTCATTTATTGGTTAGGTTTATTTACAAATATTATTTTTGGGTCTTGTATATTACCGAAACCATATGGAGAGTATGTGATTATTAAAAAATTAAAAATAGATAAAATTTGCACTTTATGGACGACACATTTTTTTGGGGATTGCAAAATAATGTACTAAAACATAAAAAGTAATCAGTTCAAATCTGGAACAAACATAAATATGGTAATCACTTCTTATAAATACCATTCCCAAACGTAATTTTCCAAGATATTATAGATCATAATGCAAAAAAACTAAACTTATCAGAAGTAACAGGCTTTATGTTTCTTAAACTACACGCATTTATTAAAGTTATTACGAAGTTTTAAAACTTTTTAACCAGTAGTTTTATTGTTGGAATGACAAATAGCAAGACTTGCATTGGCTACTAAGAAAGTTAG
>NW_013756497.1:0-520 GCF_000517525.1 Limulus polyphemus | reverse complement strand
GTTATTATATATTTATTTTAATATCGATGTTTGCTTCAATGAAATTTATATTTACAAATGTACATAACTTATACAGTTAAATATATATTGCAAAACTCCCGCCTATTCTGGAAATTTGTAGAGGATTATGTAATATAAAAATCAAAAATATATGTATATACCTATATGTTGAATGTAGCTTTGTACTATTACGTAATCTGAATTTTCAAGAATCTCTCAACACGCCTATAAATACAACCAACGCGACGAACAAAAAAAAAGAGTATCTGTTATTTCTTTGTTACAGTCAGTGTACTATAAACTTCGGAAGGTGTAACTGAGATTGTTATAACGCTTATCAAGCGGAAAATTCAGATATTTGACCAGGAGCATTTACAAAGTTCGAACATTGCAAATCATTTAAATTCAGTTGATTTTTATTGGGCATTAGTATTGTTACGAAAACACTATATAACTTCATCGTGGAAAACTTGGCGTGGGTGGCTCGTGAATAACGAAGGACAAAGCTTGCTAGTTCCCC
>NW_013756496.1:0-1896 GCF_000517525.1 Limulus polyphemus | reverse complement strand
AAAGTGTTCCCAGTTCTCAATTCTTAGATCAGCTGACGTTTGTCACGATTGACGACTCAGGTTTCTATTTTTACCGCTTCTCAAAATCTTAGTCATTTTTTTTCCCCAAAAAGCTTGTTATGTGAATTGATGAAACATTGTCATTGTTAAAAAAGTAAATACAATACGACCTATTACTCCAAAGTTTAAACCAACGTTTTGCCTTTGCGGATTTTAGGCTTATCCAAAAGGATTTCAAGATAATGCGGGCATGTAAAATAACGTCACCTAATCAATTGTCTCAGAAGCTTGAAATAGGATTTGGAAAATCGTCTTACTTTGACTTCTTTCCCCCCTCCCCTGCTTTCCCGCCTGATCCAGTTGCCGGAATATATTTTTTCGTATACATGAAAATCATTTAATAAACGAACGTCTTCAAAACATGTTTATATGTTACCTTAGTGTTTCTTATCTTTAGTGTTTCTGAACAATGACTTGTATTGTGTTGCAGGATTACTTACCATATTCCCTATTTCGGGTAACACCTATGACGCGTTGCGGTGGAGGTGAAGGAATGTAATAGTATTATAACTTTAACTCATCTCTTCTATTTCAATACTTTTATCAGGAAATACCAGAATAAGACCTTAAAGCTCGAACTTCTGGAACTTATTAAATTCTCCTTAGTTTCCATGATTTGATGCGAAAAAGATTAGATAAACGTACAGAAGTGAAATAAATAAATTGATTATAGAGTAAAAGTAATAACAATAGTTTCAAGAAATGAAGATCCCTGAAATATAGATTCCAAATCAATGGATATATATAGTCAGTGAAATATTCTTTGCCGATAGGCGGAATTTTTGATTTTCGTTAATATTAAAATATGGTAAAATATGGTCATGGCGATGAGCAAATTGATAAAAAAAACAACATCTATTAATTTAATCGCGAGTGTATTTCTAAAGATCTTTCAGAATTTTTCATATAAATTAACGTTTACTTGTTAAAATGTGTAGTTAAAACACAGAGGATAAAGATATGAAAAAAATTATATTATGATAACGCGTTAAATTATCAGAAAAGTTTGGGATTATTTACATCAACCAATCTGAGGGTTGCGGGTGCGAATACCCGTCGATCCAAACATGCTCGCTTTTTCATCTGTGAGGGCGTTATAATGTGAAGGTCAAGCCCATTATTCGTTGGTAAAAGAGTAGCCCAAGAGTTGACGGTGATGACTAGCTGCCTTCCCCCTAGTCTTTCACTACTAAATTAGGGACAGCTAGCGCATATAGCCCTCGTGTAGCCTGTCCCCCAGTGGCACAGAGGTATGTCTACGAACTTACAACGCTAGAAACCGAGTTTCGATACTCGTGGTGGGCAGAGCACAGATAGCTCTCGTGTAGCCAGTTTGATTAAATGTACACTATTAACGTTACTGGTGACAGTTCAAAATGGCAGACTACAGAGGAAGAAATTCTTGTTCGGGTCCAAAATGTTACAAAGGTTAAGAAGCGTGGATTGTTTCTTTTTCCAGTTACGGCACTCGACTCGCAATCTGAGGGTCGCGGGTTCGAATCTCCGTCACACCAAACATGCTCGCCCTTTCAGCCGTGGGGGCGTTATAATGTGATGCTCAATCCCACTATTCGTTGGTAAAAGAGTAGCCCGAGAGTTGGCGGTGGGTGGTGATGACTAGCTGCCTTCCCTTCAGTCTTACGCTGCTAAATTAAAGACAGCTAGTGCAGATAGCCCTCGTGTAGCTTTGCGTGCAATTCAAAAAACAAAACAAATTATCTTTTTCCAAAATAATAACAATAATAATATCTAAAGTTCAGAAGTTTAAATAGATCGCACTGTTTTTCTCTATGGAATTATAATATGTTTAACATACATATCCAGTAACATGTTACA
>NW_013756495.1:0-1012 GCF_000517525.1 Limulus polyphemus | reverse complement strand
TCTCCCCTTTAGCACGGACTCTAGTCCTAAACCTAGCCCTGTAGACTTCGGACTGATTTTGAGTTCCATATCTGATTTCTAGAGAGCTACCAGTGCTCTATAGTTGTGCCTGTCGTCTGCTGACAACTGTTCAAGTATTTCCAGTGGTTGTCCCTTCAGGCTCCTTGCTAGGTACACTGCTTTCTGCTCCTCTGTCCATCCATTCATTTCTGTCAGTAGCTTCAATTGTGCTTTATATGCTTCCCATGGTGCCTCCCATCGAATTCCTGTAGCTTCCTTCGCACTAGTCACCCCTATTGCTGACACTTATGTCTGGAATGTGACTTCAGGCAGGACTGAAGATGTCTGCATTAGGGTTAATTGCAGGGTCTGGAAGGGGCTTCCTGTTTTCTGGGGCTGATTAGATCCATGGCTAATATATCCTCCCTGTGTAAAAGACAGTAAATTGTCTTTTAATGTATTTAATTCACTTTGAAATTTCTAATCTTTTCCATTTGTACTTCATACTGATGTTGTACTCTCTCTCCTTGTTCTTCTTGCCACTGGTGCTGACTTCTCTGTAACTGTTGGAGACTTTCTTCGTGTTCCCTTTTTTTGTTCTTCTGGTTTCAGTTGCCACTGGTGCTGGTTTTCCTGCCACTGCTGTATTCTCTTTCTTCTCGAACCACTGCTGTAGTCTCTCTTCTTGTTTATTTTCTTTCTCCTCCAACTACTGCTGTAGTCTCTCTTGTTTATTTTCTTTCTCCTCCAACCACTGGTGCAGCCTCTCTTCTTCTTTCTTTTATTTCTCCTCCAACCACTGCTGTAGTCTCTCTTCTTGTTTATTTTCTCGTTCTCCTTGTTTCTTTTCTTTTTCCTCCAACAACTGGTGTAATCTCTTTTCTTGTTTATTTTCTTTTTCCTCCAAAAACTGCTGCAATCTCTCTTCTTGTTTCTTTTCTCGTTCTTCTTGTTTCTTTTCTTTTTCCTCCAACAACTGCTGTAATCTCTTTTCTTGTTTCTTTTCTTTCTC
>NW_013756494.1:0-1015 GCF_000517525.1 Limulus polyphemus | reverse complement strand
ATCATAGTTCATTGGTTTATTGATTAGGAAGTGTTGTTGAACTAGCCAGATAAATTCTGACAGTGGATTTGGCTGGAGTAGTCCAGGAAAGTTTTTCATTAACAGATAGCACAGCAGTAATGGTAGTAGGTATAGAACAGATAGATTATTGTATTCCATATTTTGTAGTAAATGGTGTTTCAGGTTGGAATTCTTGGGCAGATGAAGACAGAAAGAAGTGTGGCTGGTTTAATCTTTGTATTTACCAATTCGTTTTCAAATGTTCCATTCTATTATCCTTTCTGCCCAGGCATTGTTTACTGCTATGTCACGAGGTTTTAGTGACTTACATTAAAAATTTTATTAATCTACTTTATGTTATACCAATAAGTATAGCATAAAATATTGGCTAATAATCCATATTTTAATATTATATAAGTTTTAAATTCTTAATTTTATAAAACAATATTTAAAAATTCTGAATTTTCCCTAGTGTGACACATTTTCTCTAGGCATCTGCTCGTCTCTATTTTATCCCCCACCCCTCCAATAAGTACGAAATTCAACGTAAATTACTCACTATAAAATCTCCATTGCTCAGACAAACCATAATTTTATAGCCTTTAATTTTGTTTGGTTACAGAACCATCAAATAGAAAATCAGACCCCTCTTGCCACACCCACCTGTCACATCCTCTCTTTCAGGATTTGTTAATAGTCTTCTCTTATGTTTAATTCTATATTATCTATAACCAATAGAAAGCCAAGGTTTTCATCTATCAATGACGCATTATATTACTTTGTCTTCTAACGGAGAATTGTCAATTTCTCTGTTAGATCAAGTTTCGTTCCCACGGTAAAAATAATGACTAGCTTGAATGAATTTGTAACGACTTTTGTCACATAGTTAGAGGAAAATGTCTGCTTTTGCATGTTATTATTCTATTTTCTTTGGTGCGTTATTTAATTAAATAAAAGTTTTAGTGTATTACCACCATTAGTATAAAAATATGGCTAAATTTCATCAACATTCGAC
>NW_013756493.1:0-1307 GCF_000517525.1 Limulus polyphemus | reverse complement strand
ATATAAAGCGAATGTTTGTTTTAAGTATCCAGTCATATGAAACGAGTGTTTGTTATATGTGACCAATCATATGAAGAAAGTGTTTGTTATAAGTGACCAGTCGTATGAAGAAAGTGTTCGTTATAAGTGACCAGTCATATGAAAAAGTGTTAGTTTTAAATTACCAATCATATAAAGCGAATGTTCGTTATAAGTGACCAGTCATATGAAGAAAGTGATCGTTATAAGTGACCAGTCATATGAAAAAAGTGTTTGTTTTAAGTGTCCAGTCATATGAAACGAGTGTTTGTTATAAGTGACCAGTCATATGAAGAAAGTGTTCATTATAAGTGACCAATCATATAAAGCGAATGTTCGTTATAAGTGACCAGTCATATGAAGAAAGTGATCGTTTTAAGTGACCAGTCATATGAAAAAAGTGTTTGTTTTAGGTGTCCAGTCATATGAAACGAGTGTTTGTTATAAGTGACCAGTCATATGAAGAAAATGTTCGTTATAAGTGACCAGTCATAAGAGGCGAGTGTTCGTTCTAAATGACCAATCATATAAAGCGAGTGCTTATTATAAGTGACCAGTCATATGAAGCAAGTGTATGTTCTAAGTAACCAGTCATACGAGTGAGTGTTAGTTTTAAATTACCAATCATATAAAGCGAATGTTCGTTATAAGTGACCAGTCATATGAAGAAAGTGTTTGTTTTAGGTGTCCAGTCATATGAAACGAGTGTTTGTTATATGTGACCAATCATATGAAGAAAGTGTTCGTTATAAGTGACCAGTCATATGAAGAAAACGTTCGTTATAAGTGACCAGTCATATGAAACGAGTGTTTGTTCTAAGTAACCAGTCATATGAATGAGTGTTCGTTATAAGTGACCAGTCATATGAAGAAAGTGTTTGTTTTAACTGTCCAGTCATATGAAACGAGTGTTTGTTATATGTGACCAGTCATATGAAGAAAGTGTTCGTTATAAGTGACCAGTCATATGAAACGAGTGTTTGTTCTAAGTAACCAGTCATATGAAGAAAGTGTTCGTTATAAATGACCAGTCATAAGAGGCGAGTGTTCGTTCTAAATGACCAATCATATAAAGCGAGTGCTTATTATAAGTGACCAGTCATATGAAGAAAGTGTTCGTTATAACTGACCAGTCAGATGAAACGAGTGTTTGTTCTAAGTAACCAGTCATACGAGTGAGTGTTCGTTATAAGTGACCAGTCATATGAAGAAAGTTTTCGTTATAAGTGACCAGTCATATGAAACGAGTGTTTGTTCTAAGTAACCAGTTATACGAGTGAGTGTTCGTT
>NW_013756492.1:0-1015 GCF_000517525.1 Limulus polyphemus | reverse complement strand
CACATGAGTGGTAATAACTTCATTAAGAGCTTCACCATTTCCCTTCTCAAAACTGAGTAGAGTTTCTTCTTCGACGGTGACTTCTTCAGGTGGCATGTCTTCAGCAGCGTCATTTGTTCTGTTGTCCAATTCGTCCCAACTGAAATGTCCTGGACCGTGATAACGCCAAAGCCTGTTGGCATGCACCTCTTTTGGCTTACCTCGCCGACCACATTTTACCCGGAAAGTCACGTCTGAGAGACGATCCACTATGTCATATGGGCCTTCCCATGGAGAAGACAACTTACAAGACTTCCCTTTGGTCTTCCTGGGATTATACAACCACACCTTGTCTCCTGGTTCAAGGCTGACTTTAGTAGATCTCTTATCATAAGTTAACTTCATCGAATCAGCAGACGTTTTCAAGTTTGAACACACTTGATGGTGAATATCATCCATCCTTTCCGATAACACTTTCACAAACTCTGACACATTTTCAGGCAACTCTTCATAAGGTGGGCGTCCCTTATACTTGGGTCTCCTTTTAGCACTACATGTACTGCATGTTCTGCACCATTCTTCCACATCGCGCCTCATACCTATCCAGTAAAATCTTTGTCGTAGATGACTCAATGTCTTCCTAATTCCGAGATGTCCTCCTGTTAGATTATCTTGGGATCGACGCAGCACAACTTCCCGTAACTTCCTCGGTATGACTGTTTTCCAAGTCATCAATTTCCCATCTGTAGTTTCCCATCTCCGGAGAAGAATACCATCTTCAAGCTTTAACTGGTCGCATTGTGCCCAATAGTGCTTTGTAACAGGGCTTAGACTAGACACCTTCTCCCAAGCAGGGCGCAAAACACTTGCTTTTAGGAAATCAATCATTGGCTTCAAATCTTGGTCTCTCTCCTGTTCTGCTTTGATATCTATATTTGGTTCCACTTCATCATCATCAACTTCTTCAGTCACTTTGACTTCACCTTGATGGCACCTAATTAGTTCAACCTCTCTTTTAACAGTTACCGGTACTTGG
>NW_013756491.1:0-1017 GCF_000517525.1 Limulus polyphemus | reverse complement strand
CCAGCCAACAATCAGAACGAATGTACCCACTGTTTCTCACTCCAGCCAACAATCAGAACGAATGTACCCACTGTTTCTCACTCGAGCCAGCAATCAGAATACAGAACTCTATGAAACAATGAAGTAAAAATGTACTCGTTTACCGTGCATCCACACGTCTTGATTTGTATGAAGCCCAACAACTCTATCTCTCTCTCTTTTTTAAACTGTGTTGCTGTTCTAGAAATTAATCAGTTCTTACGATAATTTAATCGCAAATCTCAGCATTTTCGAGATATAGTTTCAAAGTCAAAGTAAAGCAGGATTTCAGTCTATCATGAATACATACTGTATTGTACAATTACAAGTGTCCAGGCTTTTTGCGACACGGAGAGGACTCTCTAGCTTCGTCATCAATGTAGAAACTTGGGAAAATACTGCTGAAAATCAGGAGTGACTGGAAGCAAGCAGTTAAGTTGAGCCTCAGAAAGAAAGAGGGGAGAATGGTGGAAGAAACAGAAGATAAGAGAACGCGTCGGAAAAATTCAAAAGCTGCGCGATGAACTTCAAAACACACAAGTTATACATGTGACAGATGTCATCGAACATTCTCTTCAGGAATTGGATTATTCAGTCACACCAGGAAGTGTCAACACGAGTAAAACTCTTTTACAGACACGAAAATCTGTTGTCTTATAAGACAAAAAGAGACCTATTACTACTACTGTATAATATACTCAGTTTATGATATTTTACAGAGTTAATTCTAAGGCAGGGAATTAAAACCTTGCATAAGTAAAACATAAAACAACAACCATTATAGAGTAACCAGGACAGAGAATATTGCAAGTATTATAAGTATACAACATAAATAAAAAATTGGGAATTTAAAAACCTGCAAATAGGGATTGTAAAAAAAAGTAAGCAAGCTAGGCTGGGGATACTGTGGACATTATTTACTCAAACTACCAATCTCTATTTTTGGCTCCACCAAATGTAATTCTAGGTAACAGCATGGAGCCAAAATAGTGATTTGTA
>NW_013756490.1:0-1016 GCF_000517525.1 Limulus polyphemus | reverse complement strand
ATTATAACGCCTCCATGGCTGAGCATGTTGTTTGACCCTCAGTCGAGCGCCCTGACCACTAGGCCAGACTTAAAACATAAAAACTTCCATATTTGGTCAGGGATTCCTTGCTGCAACATACAGAAACTCCACCTGTGTTACTCACTGTCCCGTATGTGAAAAAAAAAAAAACTGAGACAAAAAAAAAAGAGTATACAAACGTTTAATTCTCGTGCTGCTTTACGTGAACATTTTTGTATTAATAAATGATCAAACTTCGTTCTCGGTCTTCAACTATCTGGTACATTAATATATATATGTATGTATGTGCCATAAATCATAGCAATATTACACAAAAAACTCTGGAAAGAAATTGTCCATTTATAAATAATTTAATTCCATTTACGTCTGTTTTTTTGTCTATTTAAAGGTAATTTATTATTTTAAAAAGAAAGAAAACTACCAGTAGCCCCTCAACATGGGTGGGGTTGCGGGGGGCAAGGGAAGAAGTTTCTCCCATACTTTCTTTCTGTGAGATATGGTATAAACAATAATTCAGCTAAGCTTCTCTTTAACCCCCCCCCTCCTCCCAACCTCCCCATAACACATACTAACATTTTAGTCCAGAGCTTTTCCTGAGGATTTTTTCAACTTCACAATTATATTTTAACTACACAATTATATTTTAACTGCACAATTATATTTTAACTGCACAATTATACTTTAACTTCACAATTATATTTTAACTTCACAATTATATTTTAACTGCACAATTATATTTTAACTGCACAATTACATTTTAACTACACAATTATATTTTAACTACACAATTATATTTTAACTGCACAATTATATTTTATCTGCACAATTACATTTTAACTACACAATTATATTTTATCTGCACAATTACATTTTAACTACACAATTATATTTTAACTACACAATTACATTTTAACTGCACAATTACATTTTAACTGCACAATTATACTTTAACTTCACAATTATATTTTAACTTCACAATTATATTTTAACTGCAC
>NW_013756489.1:0-2107 GCF_000517525.1 Limulus polyphemus | reverse complement strand
TGTGGTCCCCAGGGGTCTAAAGCAAGAGATTCTCCAGAGTTTGCATAACACAAAGACTGGAGGGCGATAAGATACTACCCATACTTGTGGTAACTTTCGAAAGTGGACCTTCTAGCCCCATTCGAGTAGAGCTGTTCAGTACTGGTGTGACTGCTCTACTCTGCATTACACACTTGGGGAATTCAATGGACTGTTGTTATTGTTCAGCCACCTACCGGGCATCGGTCTCCGAAACCTGCAGTGTGATGTCATCACGTTTCGTACCGTTCACACTTAGATACATATATCTGACAAAAATCATCCAATAATTAACAACAGCTACAATGTTCATATCCTCCCTCTCTCTCCTCACGGAACTCTCGTTCCAAATAATGCTACTACATATTTGTTTGCAAAGTGTAAACTATACAGAAAAAGATGTTAAGTAATGCCGCTATGGATTTTCGTTAAGTAATGGATTATTATTGTTATTACATTTAAACAATTAAAATATCCTTACAAGACTTGCTGACGGTTAGAAACACTAACGTGAAAACATTATAGTACTCGATAAACCTGAACAATCAGCTCCCCTTGTTTCGCTCCTAATGTAGAACTGCATGTCAAACACTCTAACTTTTAACCATATAACGATGTAATTACGACAAACTTTACAATAACCACTTGCAAAAGCATTAATAATTCCCGTTACACAATTCAACCAGGGTTTTCTTTATTTGTGACGGCTATTTATAAAATGTGTACAGGAATATCAGATTAGAGAGAATATTCATACTCCAGACGAGTGTTACTCAACGTTTTATATAATGAAGTATTTTCCAGTTTCATTCTGTGAAAAGGAACAGTACACTTGTTTTTAATGAGTATTTAATTTCTTCTATTCTCGGCTAAAAGATACGAGTAAGAACAGGAGATGTGGCGAGTAAAAAAAATTGAAGTAACACACGAAAAATACCAAACAATACAGTTGAAGTAACACACGAAAAATACCAAACAATACAATTGAAGTAACACACGAAAAATACCAAACAATACAATTGAAGTAACACACGAAAAATACCAAACAATACAGTTGAAGTAACACACGAAAAATACCAAACAATACAGTCACAGTGTCCGCCGTGTATATGTCTGGTATGAAGTAACACACGAAAAATACCAAACAATACAGTTGAAGTAACACACGAAAAATACCAAACAATACAATTGAAGTAACACACGAAAGATACCAAACAATACAATTGAAGTAACACACGAAAGATACCAAACAATACAATTGAAGTAACACACGAAAAATACCAAACAATACAGTTGAAGTAACACACGAAAAATACCAAACAATACAGTTGAAGTAACACACGAAAAATACCAAACAATACAGTTGAAGTAACACACGAAAAATACCAAACAATACAGTTGAAGTAACACACGAAAAATACCAAACAATACAGTTGAAGTAACACGAAAAATACCAAACAATACAGTTGAAGTAACACACGAAAAATACCAAACAATACAGTTGAAGTAACACACGAAAAATACCAAGCAATACAGTCACAGTGTCCGCCGTGTATATGTCTGGTAGATAATCTAAATTTTGGACATCTAGTGATAATAGTTTTGTCCAAATTTCTAACTGTTTTAATATACAAGACAGCACCGTGGTTACGCACGTGTTTTAATATACAAGACAGCTTTTCACTCACCGTGGTTACGTACGTGTTTTAATATATAAGACAGCTTTTCACTCACCGTGGTTACGTACGTGTTTTAAACCAGTGATCCTTATAAGCCACATGCAAACAACTGTTGAGCCACGAGCAACCTAGTCTTTTGTAGATAAGATTTGCATCTTGACCTGAAAGTTTTTTTGTTGTTGTTTTGTTTGTCTGTTTTAAACAAATAAGGTCAGCGTGTAAATGAAAGGATTCTGGCTGTACACGTGTCTCTGAGAAGTGAACCGACATTTTTATTTTGTTAAGTCTCCGTTTTGAAGAACATCTTTATTTACGGACAAAATATCACGTGCGTATAATGATTCAGAACATTCTAATAATCATAGGTTTTAGTTTTTCGATTTATAACACGAGGTATTTTGGTCATTATG
>NW_013756488.1:0-1471 GCF_000517525.1 Limulus polyphemus | reverse complement strand
CTAAAGTGAAAAAAAAACCTACACAGGTTACAGTGTTAATTTATCTCTTTATCGAACTTAGGCCTAACATAAGATAAAGTTTTATAAAGTACGGCCGGTATACAAATGGATTTACACATTTCATTGTCTATGATTACAATTCTTTTGTATTGTGCTAGAAATGTTATATTTAAAGAAGTACTGTTACGATAAAGATACTAATTTGGCCGGAAATATTTTGTGGGTCTCTGCTAGTTAACTGTAACTTAGCTTACAGCTGATTATGTATTTGAGCAGCAGACAAAATGGTTTTTGAGTTTTGGATAAAGTAAGCGATTTCCTCCCAAACTGCATTATATGTTCTATATATTACAAGGTCAGACATATACACAGCGTGGTCACAAGTAAATAGACACCACCTTTTCAGAAAAAATGAAAAGTTTCAGTCATAATTATAAATATATCAATTCATGTGAATTTAATTGATATCTAGTAGATCTTCCTTTTGCTTCGTGGAGTTCGTTGATCCTTTGGGGCATCGTGAGAATCATCTCGTCAATTTTAGATTGTGGGATTTTCGCCCACTCTTGCTTCAAAACTTGGAGTAGATCACTCTTCGAAGTTGGTTTTTTGGGTTGTTTCTTGACTTGCCAGTCGAGTATGGCCCAGAGGTTTCGATGGGGTTCATGTCAGGAGATTGGCTCGGCCAGGGCAACTTCTGGATACCATTTTCTTCCTGCCACTTTTGGGTGTTTCTAGCAGTGTGACACGGTGCTCCATCTTCCTGGAAGAAGGTTGTGTTCTTGTCCACGAAACCCAAGGAATAAAGTGGCAAGAGTCCTTCCTCCAATATTTCGATGTATTTCGCAAAATTTATGTTGCAAATGCACTCCACTAAGCTCGATCTCCCACCAACCCAAACAGCTCCCCAAACCATTACGCTAAAACCACCATGCTTCACAGTTGGCTGCAATCTGTTAAGCCAGAACTCTTGGTTAGGCATTCTCCAGACCCATATCCTTCCACTGTCCGAAAATTGAGCGAATCTTGATTCATCTGAGAACAATACGGTCTTCCAAAAGCCCAGAGGCTTAGTCATCATATCACTTGCCCACTTCTTTCGTCTGACTATGTTAGCAGGTCTTAATAAGGGCTTCTGTCTAGCTGCTCTGCAACGATAACCCAATCTGTGGAGAATCTGTTGAACAGATTTCGGACTCATCCCACCAACTTTGGACACTTCTGCAGTCGTTAATCTGGGATCCATTTCGATGCTCCTCTTGGACAGCCCTTTTTTGTCCTCTCCGATGGACCAGGACGACCCGAACGCTGCTCAGTTGTTTCCTTGTCGTGTTTCCTGAACTGTCGAAAGCGGGAATCCCAAATTCTGCGAAATTTGCTGCTGACTTATTCCATCATCTGCTTGACCAACTATCCTTCCTCTAACAAAATCTGATAATTCAAGAGAACCTTGAGTTCTAGGCATGTTGTA
>NW_013756487.1:0-1199 GCF_000517525.1 Limulus polyphemus | reverse complement strand
TTTAATTAATCTCTATTTAATTAATTTAATTAATGTGGTCTTTCACATCATTGTGTGATAGTATTATCTTCAGTACTTGAACAAGTATATTTATATATAGATGCACATAATGTTGAATTTATGTGCATCTATAATTAATTTCCATGAAAGCTAATATCAAAGAATATCAGATGAAGAAGAAATAAATAACATGTAACACTAACAATGTGATGAGCTATTTCTTTGGAATTTGAGCCCTGATATCAACAGGCACTTTTGTAGAACACTAAATTCAAAACAATGCCATAAATTTATCCTAACAAACAGATCATGACATAATTACCTCAAACTCTAATGAGCCATTTAATTTAGTATTTGTTAAGTATAAACAGATTCTGCATAAGACTGTGTGGCACTTCTTCTCTCGATGTTTGAATATTTTATAACATAATAATATTTTATTTATTTATTTATTATACCTATAAGTAAAGAATGTTTACTTCGATATTCCTTACTATAATACTAATACCACAAATTTTACTAATTATTCATTTTTTTGTCACCATGTACTAATGTTACAAGACCTACACTGTATTCCATCAACATATCACTTGTTTATTAAGTTAGTAACACCATTATTAAACAAATAATTTACTGGCAGTGACAACATGAAAGGATATTCTGCACACTGGCACAATCAATGATGAGTTTCAGGTGTTTCGTTAAATCTTAAGGTGGATACATCATGTAATGATGTATGTGTAATTGACAGATTAGTGACACATATATATAACTTATGGAAGCTAATTTGGGCTGAAACATTTAGCAAATAGGCCTGATATTAATATTAGTAATGGTGGGGGGGTGGGGGAGAACTACACTTATAGTTGCATATAATATTTAAAAAGTTATTGCAAATATTAAAAATTCAAATTAAAGTTGTTAGTATTATACCAATGTCGTAAAATAATAAAGTAATGAAAATAACAAAAACTCCATTAAAATGTATAATTTGTAGTACTAATTGGAAGCAGGTACTGTACCTTATATAAGTTTATTATTATAGTTTATAGTTTTATACTAAATTATAGTACTATTACTTAAAATGTAAAATACATACAGAATTTGCCTTTGGTTTTTGCACAAAACATATTTTTCATCATTCACCTATATATGTATAATATAGCAAATAATATAAAACAAGGCTGAATTTTGGGATG
>NW_013756486.1:0-1192 GCF_000517525.1 Limulus polyphemus | reverse complement strand
GAAAAATTATAAATTACCGTAAAGGAATAAAAGATAAAAAGCTAGGACTGAGAGATTTAACACACAAAACTCTCTTGAAATAAAATGTGTACAAATGATTCCACACGCACGTGAACCTGTAATAATGGTGGATGAGAATATCCTTACACAGTCACATAATGTCAAAAGACACTCATCATTGCCAAGAGAAAGGACCACATGGTCACTAGGAATTAATTGTTGTGGAACACTTCTTTCTGATTTCACTTTGATACAATCGTGTCATACTTGCACTTTGCTTTCCCTTCAGTTTTATTAACATTGAACCTCTTCCTATCAAGAATTGTCTCACACTAATAAACACAACAAAATCCTATTTATTGATATGATAGATTTAGAACTAGGTTTTGCTTACACTAGCAGTATTACTTCTTCTTTTGACTCGCTTTTTATTTATTCATTTGCTCTCACATCTCTCGGTGTTTTCTCTGCCTTCTGTTAAACTCCTTTTTTATGTATTTCTTTCTCAAAACTATGGTACCACGTCTCTTTCTCTCTGACTTCGTACACCTGTTTTGATTATAATTATTGATAATCATAGGAGGTCCTATTGTCTCCATACTGCTCAAGAAAAATGGTGGTTGCTCTCTTAATAAATTCCTAACATTTTACAGGGAAGTAATCCCTTAAAAACTGACCGAAAACCAGTCACTTTCTCACCTCTCTCAACTCCAACTGTTGTTCTTTATACACAACTTCATCATATTCTTTATTCTTAAAAAGTCTTGGAAAACAAACCCTCAAAAATACCGATTTAAGAACTTGAAACCTCACTCCCCTAAGACAAAGACGATGATAACTTAACTCCTATCAGATCTAAATATCATCCAGTACAAAACAAAAACACTGAACACAGGCAATGAAAAGCTAATCGAAAACGACATTGTTCAGAAGTTTACAGACATCTACATAACTTGTACTAAAATACAAAAAAAAAAACAATGTAGAACCAGGAACTCAACTAATAACAAAGATAAGTGAAGAAAGAATAGAGAGAACAAAAATGACTAAATATTTCCAATATACAACTTTTATATGTGATATTAATTAGCTTCTAACTCTTATTTTCAACATTTAGTTTCCCCCGTTATGATAGCGGTCAGTCTACGGATTTACAACGATACAATTAGAAGTTCGATTCCCTTCTGTTGAC
>NW_013756485.1:0-1283 GCF_000517525.1 Limulus polyphemus | reverse complement strand
TTGAATATAGTGTTGTTAGTTAAACTTAAACCACCTGCTATGTGATACGATAAGTTTAGTTTATACTTGAATATAGTGTGGTTAGTTAAACTTAAAACACCTGCTATGTGATAGGATAAGTTTAGTTTATACCTGAATATAGTGTAGTTAGTTGAACTTAAAACACCCCTTACCTGCTATGTGGCAGGTGTTTTAGGTTTAACTAACTACACTATATTCAAGTATAAACCAAACTTATCGTATGTATAAACTAAACTTATCGTATCACATATTGAAGATAGTGTTGTTAGTTAAAAGAAAAGTTAGAAAAGAAACAAGAAGAACGAGAAAATAAACAAGAAAAGAAACAATAAGAGAGACAACAGCTGTGGCAAGAAAACATGCAACAGTGGCAGCTCGAACAGAAAATAAAAAAGAGAGATCACAGCAGTTGTTAGAGGAAAAAGAAAAGAAACAAGAAGAGAGACAACAGCAGTGGCAAGAAAACCTCCAACAGTGGCAGCCCGAACAGCAAAATAAACAAGAGAGATTACAGCAGTTGTTGGAGGAAAAAGAAAAGAAACAAGAAGAAATTCTCCAACAGTTGAGAGAAAGCCTACATACACAAATGGAAAAGATGAGTAAATTTCAAAGTGAATTAAATACATTAAGGGATGATTTACTGTCTGGATAGGAGGATATATTAGCCATCGACCTAATCAGCCTCAGATAACGGGAAGCCCCTTCAAGTCTCCGCAGCTAAACCCTAATGCAGACATATTCAGTCCTGTCAGAAGTCACATTCCAGACATGAGTGTCAGCAATAGGGGTGATTTAGTACGAAGGAAGCCACAGGGATTCGATGGGAAGACACTGTGGGAAGCATATAGAGCACAATTTGAGCTCCTGGCAGAAATGAATGGATTGACAGAAGAGCTGAAAGCAGTATATCTGGCAACAAGCGTGAAGGGACAACCACTGGGGATACTTGGATAGTTGTCAGCAAACGACAGGCACAATTATAGAGCACTGGTAGTTGCTCTAGAACTCAGGTATGTAACCCAAAACCAGTCTGAAGTCTACAGGGCTAAGTTTATGACGAGAATCCGGGGTAAAGGGGAGAGCCTGCAGAAGCTGGCACAGGATTTGGAAAGTATGGCAGCAAAGCCTACCCAACTGCACCACCCGATCTCCTCAAGTTGTTACTGAGGGATCAGTTTGTAGATGCCTTCGAAAATCCACAACTGAAGATACAAGTAAAGCAAGCACACCCCTCTACTATGTAGGATGCAATGGCCAGAGCT
>NW_013756484.1:0-1015 GCF_000517525.1 Limulus polyphemus | reverse complement strand
ATGCAACAATATCTTTGTTACTAATACCATGATGCAGTGAATTAAATAGTTCTAATTTTCATATATCACTAATTAATCAGGATTGCTAATGTTTCCACAAATTTATCTTAAAAGACAAGCTTGATTTCTTTGTTTTTATCCACTTCTCTAAGCTGGACCAATTCCCCGAAATACAACTCTCTGAGATTTAACTCTGCATGGGCTAGTCTAAAACTGAAAGCTTTAAAAGCACCATTCACACCAAGTGAAAACATGTTTGTATGTATGTGAACATTTTTAGAGATTGAACAAAATAAACAGAAGTATTAAACAGTAAATATTAAATTTTATGAATGACACAATTATTTTTGAATAATTCCCACTACATATGTAAATAAATTCATGGAATATCATAATTTTAATATTTATGATTATACATAGGAAAAAGTTTCAAACTAGAGTATAACAACATCAAGACTTTTGGTTCTATAAAAGTTTACAAGATTCCATGAATTTGAGATTTATATTTATATAAAAATGTTAATAGATTATAAGTAATTATATTAGGTCATCAAAAATTAATGTCGCATTTTGGAACACATCCATTAAGCATCCCCCCAAAAATGTACATCACGTATAATAATTAAATGAACCACCTAAATGTCATATTAGTGTAGCCTCTATAATGTGTAAAGTTTAGTATACTCTAATCCCTTATAGCGATGGCAAACAACGACACACATATTCGGCATGTAATGCTGTTTGAATACGAGAAGGGAAACAAAGCCTCTGTAGCCAAAAAGAATATCAAAGAAGTTTATGAAAGTGTTTCGAACGTTCGTAAGCGTCAATGGTGGTTCAGCAAATTTCATTCAGGTGACTATAGCCTTAAAAACTCTGATGTCAAGGGTCGACACGTTGGAATTGATACTGATGCTCTGAAGACGCTTATTGAGAGTAACCCAAGGCAACACACTCGTGAAAGCCCTGAAATTGCATGTCTCTTATGAAACAATACGTAAACATCTAAGAAATA
>NW_013756483.1:0-1016 GCF_000517525.1 Limulus polyphemus | reverse complement strand
GCTACATGTAATTGCCTTCCCGTGCTCCTACATTCACTTCCACAGTCTACTTACCCTGAGCATTTTGTAGCCACTATTTACTTCCCATCTCGTATCATCACTATTGCAGCTATCTACATTCATCCCAGAGTTCCCTTGCCCAATGCCTTTCTTTCCTTTCTGGACCACTCTTTTTGCAGCTATGTTCTTCTTGCTGATGTCAACTACCACAGTAGGACCTCTGCCGAACTTGTCCATTTTCAGCCCTCCTTATGTTCCCTTTCTGGTTCTTTGCTACCCCTGCTTGCTCCTAGTCGTCCAATTTCTCATTCGTCACCTGATATTGTCTTTGTTTCTTCCAACCTTGTTCCTTTTATCACTCTCCAGATGTGTCCTCCAGTTGGTAGTGATATCATCTCTCCATAGAACTTTGTGTCCATTCGCAGTCCTTGTCTGTTCCTCGTGCTTCCCGTCAGACTTAATTAAATTTTCGTTCTGCTGACTGGAAATCTTATGCTTCACACATTGCTAGTGCTATACCAGATATGGATCGACCTCTTACTACAGCAGCCGATGTTGACTCCTTCGCCACCTTACTCACCACTCTTCTCTCTGATGCCAGTGCTTTACACATACCAACTTCTTCTTCAACTCTCCATAAACCAGCCTTACCTCGTAGAGCTGTAGATCTGTTACATCACTCTTCCACTTTATTGCGTGAATACCGTCGGTTTCATGATCCCTTGTTCCTGCAACTATCCTGGGGTCTTCAACGTACTGCCCATAATTTTGTTCGGGCAGTCTGACATCAGCGGTAGCATCAGGCTTGTAACAAACTCAGTCATTCCTCTTCTTCCTCGCAATTCTAAAACCGTTTTAAGCTCTACCTCCTATCCTATACTTGTTGATGGTGTTGCACCTTCTAAATCTTTGGACAAGGCCAATCTTTTTTTGCTGATTTTCATGAACAGAACTTTCAAGTACCACAATGTCATATTCTTGATTACAGTGACACTACAACCACCGTTAACTCAACC
>NW_013756482.1:0-1017 GCF_000517525.1 Limulus polyphemus | reverse complement strand
TTAATATCTAGTAGATCTTCCTTTTGCTTCGTGTAGTTCGTTGATCCTTTGGGGCATCGTGAGAATCATTTCATCAATTTTAGATTGTGGGATTTTTGCCCACTCTTGCTTCATAACTTGGAGTAGATCGCCTTTCGAAGTTGGTTTTTTTGGTTGTTTCTTGACTTGCCGGTCGAGTATGGCCCAGAGGTTTTGAATGGGGTTCATGTCAGGAGATTGGCTCGGCCAGGGCAACTTCTAGATACCATTTTCTTCCTGCCACTTTTGGGTATTTCTAGCAGTGTGACACAGTGCTCCATCTTCCTGGAACAACGTTGTGTTCTTGTCCACGAAACCAGACGAATAAAGTGGCAAGAGTCCTTCCTCCAATATTTCGACGTATTTCGCAAAATTTATGTTGCCAACGCACTCCATTAAGCTTGATCTCCCACCAACCCAAACAGCTCCCCAAACCATCACGCTGAAACCACCATGCTTCACAGTTGGATGCAATCTGTTGAGCCAAAACTCTTGACCCATATCCTTCCACTGTCCGAAAATTGAGCGAATCTTGATTCGTCTGAGAACAATACGGTCTTCCAAAAGTCCAGAGGCTTGGTCATCATATCACTTACCCATTTCTTTCGTCTGACTATGTTGGCAGGTCTTAATAAGGGCTTCCGTTTAGCTGCTCTGTAACAATAATCCAATCTGCGGAGAATCCGTTGAACAGATTTCAGGCTCATCCCACCAGCTTTGGTCAATTCTGCAGTCGTTAATCTGGGATCCATTTCGATGCTCCTCTTGACAGCCCTTTTTGTCCTCTCTGATGGACCCGGACGCTGCTCAGTTGTTTCCCGAACTGCACGATGATTCTGTTGACTGTCGAAAGCGGGATTCCCAAATTCTGCAAATTTTGCCGCTGACTTATTCCACCATCTGCTTGACCAACTATCCTTCCTCTAACAAAATCTGACAATTCGAGAGAACCTTGAGTTCTAGGCATGTTGTAGCACAAGATAATTAGTGTGCAGACCA
>NW_013756481.1:0-1016 GCF_000517525.1 Limulus polyphemus | reverse complement strand
ATAGAAATTACACTTCACAAAATGCTAGAGAGAAGAGAAGAGATTGATTGCAAGAGCCAACATTTTTGTTGTTTTATATAGCCCTTGTCAGAACTAATGATAAGAACAAAGCTACCTAAAACTTCCTTATTGTTTTTAAAAAGGTGAATTGAAAAAGCTTGAACAATGAGAGTAGACCCTAGTACAAATAAATGTATTGTAACACTAAATACATTTGTTACCATACTTTTCCAAATATGCATTTTTTCCCCTAAAACTTTATCTAGAGGTTAAGGTGTATATAATATATGGTAACAAATCCAAATGTTTTTGTATTTTTACAGCCAGTCCACACCATTTTTTCCAACACACATTGTGAATGATAATACATACTTACTAAAAATGTTGTATTTCAGTGGTATGTCTTATTAATTCTCACAGTTTCTAAGGCATAAATGGGAATTGTCTCCTGTTATAATTCATTTTTGTGTCTTTAAACATAATTTTTGAAATAAAATAATCAAGAAGCTAAGACTTTTGATTAGTAAGATTTATTTACATGCACACTTAAAAATGTTTGGAAATACAAAACTAATTATCACTACATTACATTTGATATTCAAAACTACAACTTTTCTTTTTGTGAAACTTTGAAATACTGAGTGCAAATTACTGTCCTGAAATAGTTAGCACAACTTTCTTCATAGTAAGGGCTAAGACAGACTCACTTTTAGTGACTTTTCAGATACTCTAATATCTTTTAACAATATTTATTATTTACCAATCACAATTGCAAAGCTAGCAAGCATTACAACAAATGTGCTGTTAGAGATTACATGGACACTAAAATTCTTGTCACCAGAGTATTGCAAAAGTCTTGGTGCATATTACTTATGGTGATAAGGCAAATTTATCTCTTTGTTCATGAAGATTAGAGTGTGTATTATATTTGGGAGCATATTATAGCTTCCCAGTGGCACAGCGGTATGTCTGCAGACTTACAATGCTGGAAACCAGGTTTGGATACCCATGGTGGG